>NC_056735.1:1543356480-1543476480 GCF_019279795.1 Protopterus annectens
AAAGTGATATCTGTGGGCTATGCAGTGTGGTGCAAGGTTTGTTATTACTGTTCATCAAACATTCTCTCTCTTATTAAAATATTATATTTTATTATTTGTTAGAGTAATGCTCATGGTTGTGAAATGCTGAGTGCTCACTAATTCCTGTTCAGTAATGTTGAAAGGCATGAAATAGAAAATAATTCAAGTTTTTGTCCACTCTTATGAATAAATTCTGCTTTAATGATTACTTAATCATACAAAAGTAAGGAATATTGAAAACAGTGACATACTGTATGAGTTAATGCATTGCAAACATATATAACATTTTTTTATATATGCCATTTATCATAGATTAGTCTGATGTACCGCACATCAGATTAATTTTATGCTGTCATACACAATAAATTCCGCTTTAGAAACTGCCATCATTGGTGCACCGACTCACCGCCATCACCACTCTTTAAACTTGCCACAATCTTCCAAATCAGTGTACGTACCACCACTCAATTCTGAATGACCAACCACCAAAGGAGGGAGGAATAGAAGAGGGGGTTCAAAAAACTCCACCCTAATAACAAAGCCTAGAACCCTAAAACTACTAATCGTTCAGATTCCTAAAACAAGGGAAGGGAGGGAGGGGTACAACAAAAATACACCAAAAGAGGCTAGGTTAAGCCTTCCCTAGACTTATAAACCCTAACTCCCCCAAAACCAACCTCACTACCTGCCCCAACTATCCCTCTATTTCCATTTAAATTTGAATCATTCCCACTTCTTCTTAATCTTTCACCATTGCCCAACTTATTTAGTCTCTCTAAAACATGCCCCCCTCCCCACCATCCACCCAGATGTCATTGGACATATGAGTGTGCAAGCAAATTGTATGTGTTCAAAGACTCCCTTCCAATAAAACACCAAAATTGCGATTGCAACACATTTTTTAAGTAAATACAATTAATTCATTACAACTGGTAACATAAACATTCATCAGAGTTACAACCAACTTACAGAATAGCTTTTCAAGCATAGACAATGCTTACTTTCCATTCCCAATACAAGCAGAGTTAAACCCGACAACTCACTGTAAACACACCACAATCTTCTGAAGCAGTATTCCACAGTTCACTATTGAATGATCAACTACCAAAGGGTGCGGGGTACAGAACAGGGTTTCAAAATGAGCTATGCTTACTCTGCCCACCAGTATGTCCCTTCTTCCCTTTACTGATCCTTAACCACATCCTTCAAATATAATGAAAAATGAACATTGAACAAATGTAACCCATATCACTTAAATTAATTCCATCCATTCTTTACCATGAATCATGCCTGTCATCAGAATCTTCATTATCTGTTATATATAAGCCTAACTTCTTCAATGTTCTCTAAAGTCTCTGATTAACAAACTGTCTAGCTCTCCCCAAACCTATAAAACTATATGCATGCCTCCACACCAAACTAGGAATAATCTCAGATCATACTATCATAATCTATGGAAATTTCTGCTTCAAATCCAATAAATCAGTAACAATCCTACCGAAAAAAAGTTATTTTAGGCACCCAACCCAAATCATTACCCACAGATGTACAACCAATTTGTGGGGTAAGCCTAACACTGGCTTTATGTCACCAAACTTCTCTAACAAGTGCTGCCACCTGAGTCCTTGAAAACCATGCCGACATCCCTTCCATCTGTCCTTGTCCAAACCCAACATAAATCAACCGTGCAAAATTAGAGCTCTCTCTTCTCCCCAGAAAACAAAAGAATGACTCAACAAAACAATGGCCTCATATGCAAAATAAGAAGAGCAGTTAAACAACTGATAAACATCACTAGCTAAAGTAAGATAAAAAAGCTTTAGATGACCACCAGCCCACACTATGCATCATCTCCACAGATTTTTCCCTTTTTGGCCAAGTCTGATGCTCTACGTATCCTGAATGAATATGCCAAAAAAATCTATCACCACAAATTCTTTGACAGTACAAAGCAGCCCTAATCACACACATGAAATTCACTGCAACTATGACTTTTCCATTATCTAAATAAAAAAACAAGTCATCCAAAACACCAGCACAATCTGCCTGCAGCTGCATAGCCCATGCTACTGAGAATAGCAATCATTTGACATAACAATGCATCACAACTTGTTCACACCTCCGAACCTGGTCTGTTTTCAAGCAGTTTAACTATACTATTACTGTGTGTTCAGTAACACAAACATTCCTCCATCAGAATGTTCCCAACACTCCCCACCTCTAAAACTTGTCATATATATGAGCACTTCCAATGCCGCCCACACAGTGTCATCTTTCTGACTGGCCACCAAGCTACACAAACCATTCAGAAACACCTGAAGTAACTGCTTATTTAATGAAAAAAATGACTGTTTGCTCTCATACCCTGAACTCTCTCCCACCCCCTGGCCATCTTTCCTACCACCTATGCTTTTGTAAAATCCCTCAAACCTGCCAGCCTAGCAGCTGCATGGAGAGAGACAATAAATTCACCTTAATTGACTAACTGCTTTACAAGAGAACATTGATGAGCATGTCTCATCAACATAACAACTGGAACTTTCCTTTCAGCCACTGGTAACTGCCTGACAAATGAGGAAAATTCAGCCATCGCTGTATTATAAGCCTTTAATGTGGAATTTGACCAGGATTTCTCAATTAACCATCCTGTTACAGCTTTCTAAGGTTCCATATCTCCAGTGTCAATACCACTGGTTCTAGCCCTGCTTCAGGTACTAGAGATTGAAACGTGAATCTGAAAACAAGAAAGACTATCAGCTATCTCATTAAAATGCCCAGGAACATGCATGGTTGAAAAACTAAAATTAATTAACAAATTCTGTAAAATTAACTTCCACAAATCCACAAACCCAAAACTGACTTCCTTGCCATGACCTACACAGCTGCTTTGTTATATTGCACTTCTATTCTGTAACTTCTCCCTCCACACTACATATGCCATCCCAATTTGCATGCACTCTAAAATTGCCACATCCCACCTCCAGTCACCCAGCCACTCAGCAGGCCAACAAACTGCAGACCACTATCTATCGAAGTATGCCACCATACCATCAAGTCCTAGCACATCTGTATACAAACATAGCTCTATATTTTTCACTCAGTCCTCCTGCCAAAAAGGCAAACCATTTAAACTTGACAAAAATACCAACCACAATATCAGATACTCCTTTACCATATGTGAACCCCTACCACATTGGTGCTTAGCCCTACACCCTTTCAGCAAATTAGCAATTGCCCTCCAACATGACCTACCCAGATCTATCACCCTGCACACAGAATTCATCAGTCCATGCAGCGCCATTACATCCCTAATGCTCACCTTCCCTTTTCCTTTCCTTTTGATCCATTCTGTCTTTTCACTTAGCTTATGTAATTTGTCAGCTGCTAAACAAAATAAATGTCTCTGTGCAGCCACTATCAGCCCCAAGATATTCAATATCTGACTTGGGCCTTCCAGCTTATCCTCCCCTAAAGGCACACCAACGTCCTTACACATCTCCTGAAATGCCACCATTCATGCCTAAACTCCATCCCTACCTGCTCCAATCAAATAAAAAAAATTCAAATAATGGACCGCCGTATGATCAGAGGCTGTCCTCTGCCAAATCCACTGCAATGTCTAACTGAATTTCTCAAATGCAGCACAAACAAATACACACCCCATTGGCATTGCCTTATCAAAATAATATAGTCCACCCACACACACATACCAAGCAATGGCCAGTCCTCCTTCATGATCAGCAAAAGGTGAAAAAATATCTCAGTATTCAGCTTTACAACCAGTGGTCCTGAAATTCATTGATCAGGTGCACATTATCATTTATAGATGCAAATTGCACCTAAGCGTCTGATCTGGCAAAGAAATAATTTACTGAATTCCCTTCAGGGGAGGACAAATCATGAATCAGCCTAAACAATATGTAATAACTCTTGAAAGGTGGTACCTCAAAAGGGCCTGACAGTCTACCAACGTCATCGTCCTTAGTCAATAGCTTCTGAACAATCTCTTTCTTTATGTTGACTGATTTCAAATTGCACCAGAGTGCCCCTACCACTCCATCCCTGATTTAATAGAGCAGCCCTCAGCAAAACATTCAATCAATTGTTGAGCTACATTATCATCAAGAAAATCACATAACTGGGAAACAAGGTGCCTTATGAAAATATTTTGGAACCTTCCACAGGAAATCAGTATAAAGATTCACCTGAAGCTGGACAGCAAGGGAAGGAACAGGAAACTGTGGAAACTCTGACGCAGTTAATGTTGAGGAGTGATAGGCCAGTGAGTTCCCATATGACGGAGGAATGGATTGCACAAGATGAAATTGAAGAGAATGTGCCACAGGAAGATGCTATAGAACTCTCTATAGAAAGCCTGCAGGAAATGGAAAATAAAAAAATGTTCCCTCAGTTTAGACAAAAATGAGCTAAGAGAAGAGTTGCTTGATTTAATAGAGATGGATAGACATATTACGATCAATGAAAGAAATAGACTGCAGATGATCAATAAAACCCCAAAAATCAGATGTTTGTTAAAACAAATGAACACAGTAATTAGGACTGTCCATAGAGATCCTTGTGATATAACAGAAGTAAACAGAATATACTACTTTGCTGCTAAATTAATAAGTGATAAAGTTCTACCACAAGAACAAAGGGTAGTGAGGGAAAGGAAGGGGAGAAATCGAATACCATCATGGAACTATCTAACAGATCTTGCCGATCCAAACATGAAGACCTATTTTTTTTTCTTTGTCCTTTTATGATCTGTTCTGGTTTGGGGGAGTGCCAAAACGGGATATTGTCCAAGGCAAAACCAAAAAAAAAAAAAAAAAAAACTACAACAAAAGTTGCAAGGCACACAGCAATATATCATAACCACTAAGACCATGTGCTTCCAGGGGTCTCAAGCCACAAGCCACGGACAACCTTACTACAGCTCTGAGTAAATGTTCCACATATTCTGCAACATTTGTCTTTGAGAAGATAAAATTGTCAAAGTTAATCCACAGTGCAAAACCAAAGAATGAATGTGTACTTAATAAGCCAAACTGTCACAGAGACAACAGATACAATGCAAAGCCACAGCAAAATATCATGCAAATCTATGCCAATTTAATTACTGGCTTATATACATTGCCAGAGAATATCATGTACATATTAAAGCCCTATACTGTGCAAATGACAACAACTTCAAAGGAAGTACTAGTACCTTAAAGAAGTAAAGTAGTGCAGAAAAGAAAATTAAATGATATATATATATATATATATATATATATATATATATATATATATATATTTATATAGCAGTTAAAAACAAAATTGAGCAAGCAGAATGTTGGCATCCACAAGACACAAGATCTCAAAAAATTGTTAAAAGAAAGGATTATCTACTGCTTATTTTTTATATCATTATTGCATTTTTGCATTTATAGCTATAAACATATACAGTATGTCTGAAAACAAACTAAGCAGTATAATAGAAAGCAGGGAACGGTATATATTAATTACCACTAAATGCTTCAGTGATGTAGCAGCATTAGTAACATTTATATATTAAATATAATACCATACACTGACAAGTTATATATTCTAAATAGCAAGTATCCCATTTAGTAAATGGAAAAGTGGAAACAGAAAGTCATTCATATGTTATATTACACATCAGTTTGCCTTCATTTTGTATGGAAATGCAATTCATGTAACTCTTAAGCAACACCTTAGAAAACAAGGGAATGTCAATGTTTTCCAGTTTACACATCAGACTGTGATATTCACCCACCATGATTTACCTTTATGATATTCCCACCAGAAACAAAGGTATGCCAGCAACGCTATCTTTACAATGACAACGTTTAATATTATTCTGGCCTTAAGTTTAGATTGAAGCATTTAACTTTGATCTGTTTTCTATCATACAGAGTATGCTCAACTATAAAATGTTTTGGCCAGTTCAATAGAACTGTATTTTTGAAAAGATGTAACATACTGATTTGCTGGATGGTGAATATAGATCAATGGATCAGAGGAGACCCGCCCTTTTGTAAACAATATGAAATGAAAATATGTTTTATTTTATTATACTAGAAGTTAACACCAAAATTTTGCACTAGAAGCAAGATCACTTGTTAGGAACATCCATCCATCCATCCATCCATCCATCCATCCATCCATCCATCCACAACCCTTTTTTCCCATTTTCCACATGGAGTTGGGGTATCACGTCAACATTGACAATTGTCGAGAACCAAGGGTCACAGCACTGGGTGTGTAGAAATTTGTAATTACAAATACTGAGTAAAACCCACTACTAAGTTTATTAATTCTCTTGTAAGTCGATGTCAAAGACATTGGGCAGGATTCACGAAGGCTTGCACGGAGTCTAAGAGTAGTGTATAGCCGAATAGCATGCAAATGAGGTAGATTAGCGATCCAGGAAGCCAAAAGCAGCCCGTGTAAGAGCCGTTTTAGCTGCAGAAATGTACTCAGTTGACAACTGAGTACGTTTCTGCAAAAATCACAATGGAGCCATGTCAGCTCCAAATAAAGGGTGCATATGTGTCAGGCAACATGCCAATGGCCAAATATGTGGCCATTGACAAGGTACCCCGGTGCAAATCTGAGAAATTAATAATGTTTAAATGCAGCGCAGCCCCACACAAACAGGCTGCACTGTATAAAACATAAAAATGAAGGATATAAACCCACAAATGTGGGTTTTATGCAATACATGGATTTACAATGCAGGGACCAGCAGACCAAAAACAACATGGCCACCGTTTAGTGGTTGCTAAGGGGGGAAGTTGAGTCTATGCATGTAACTAAGCATTAGTAGGCAATCTGATGCAAATGAGTGTTAGGATACTGAATCCCACTGTCACATAGCAAATGAGCACATTCTGAGTAGTGTAAGAGTTACATAAGGGGGAGGAACAGAGTAGGAGATAGGTGACATCATAGGGGGAATGGCAGAAAGAAATGCAGTTCATTGGAGGTCAGTGTTACATGACAGATGTCAGACACATATCATGGAAAGAGGAGTGCCACAAGATAAGCATGGGAAAGTCAAGAAATGGAAGGTGTACACTCTTGCCTACACCAAAGTTTCTTGCTGGGCGTGCATGCGCACGTGTGCGCGCCATGAAACGCGAGTAGGACAGTATGCACGCGTGTAAGGCAGACTGAGCATGTGGGAGCCTGTTGGCAGACTTGTAACACTGTTTGCGCGGGTGTGCGCATGTTTTAACCCGAATAAGCAGATTCTGAACCGTGTAAGCATGTGTGCATGCGTGCAAGTCACTGTGAGCGTGTTTCTGCTGGTATGCACGCTGCTCCCCCCTGAGGAAACAGAAAGGAAAAAGGAAGCAACAGAATTCGTAGGAAGCTAGCAGGGAATACTGCTGGAGCTAGCAGGTGAAAACAATTAGAAGCAGGCAATTACACAGGCAGAATAGTAGCCCAGCCCAGCACTTAAAACTCTGCAAACAGCAGGGCAGGATGTTTCTCTCAAGAGACACTGCAAGACAGGCGTAAGCTATTAGAAGTGAAAACTGAAAAAGCTGAACTCAGAGCAGAAATGTTAGGGGCTGCCATAGCTGTCATAATCAGACATAGGCGACTTGCTGAGGGTGGTGACAATGCAGATGGTGCCAGACAACCCACAGTGAGGAGACGGAGAAGAGTGTACAGGCCCAGGGTCACCTACCACAGGTTACATGAGCTGGAGATAGTAGAGTGCTATAAAGTGGACAGAGACCTCCTGCAGCAAATAGTTGAGCTGTGCAGGCCACGCCTCACACACAGAACCAACAGAGGGGAACCCATCCCAGTGGAAACCAAGGTATGTGTTGGCCTAAGAATACTAGCAACAGGTACCTTCCAAAGACCAACTGGTGATATGATGGGGATATCACAGGCATCAGCCTCCAGGGTACTGCACCAGTTCCTGGATGCCATGTCAGCACATGTCGGTGATCATGTATATTTCCCCAATGCCTGTGAGGTATTGGCCATAATGAGGCACACGCACAAACACGTAATGTAATAGAGTGTGCGTTTGGGCTGCTCAAATCATGGTTCCTGTGTCTGGACACATCTGGTGGAGCCTTGCAGTACACACCAACTACATGTACCCAAATTGTCATGGTATGTGCTATGCTACATAATATGATCTTGCGAAAACAGCTGCAGCAGGACCAGCATAGGTCTGGGCCAAACAGCCCCCCACCATTGCCGAGGCCATCACAGGCAGAGTGTGACTTGGAGGAGGAACAACCTGAGCCTGCCCCAGTAGGCAGAAGGAGGTGTGCCCAGTATGCCCTGGCCTTGGCAAAGAGGCAACGCATAACACATACACTGGCTCAGTAGGAACCCTGGGAATGATACCCCCACTGACTCACTCAAATAATAACAGGGATGTCTAAAATGACATGACCTGTTTACAAACATGTACAGGGAGTGTAATATGTGCATCCGACAGAGGCAGCCCTGCAGCACCACCTGAGGCATGAATGCCATGTGTTAAGTAATGTAACACCATGTACTATATGCACACCTGAGGACCGTGACTAACATCCTACCCTCACCAAGCATCATGCCACAATATGACAATGAGATGATACATTGCAATAATTGGCTGAAGTATTGCAGTTAGTCAAAGGGGATCCAATGTGTGCCAGCCTGGGATGACATGCTGAGCATGACATGATGATCCACCTGCTAGGACTGGCATGCACCTATCAGTGCAGGCCATATGGATACTGGCAAAGGCTGTTGTTACACACAGCGTGCCCTGAATAGGTAAGGCTCAAAACACACACCTACCTCCATAGGTATCAGAAGGGATAAGAACCTAGATGTAATGCTACCCAATACCAGAAGTCTAAACAGCAAGATGCATGTAGTCTAAACTCACCCAGTATGGAGAATGTTGATATCTGTGCTGTAACAGAAAACTGGGTCAAGGCTCACAACAGCACCCTAACACTACCAGGTTACACCTCATACTGTGCTGTACAGCCTCAAAACATGTAACAAGCTACAAAAGGAGGGTGACTAGCAATAATTGTCAAGGATAACCACACCCCCATGATGGTACCACAACAAGAAGCAGCATGGACTAGCCATGGTCAAGTAACAGTGGCTAAAACTGCCTCCCAGTTTATAACCTGCTACAGACTACCATCACAACACCAGGAACTGCACCTGGCCTATGTTGGAATACATGAATATATCAAGTCCTCCAAACCACATTATATTGGGTGACTGAAAATACCCAGACATAGACTGGGAGCATTATACTAGCTCCAACACTGTAGGACAAATGTTCATAGAATCCATAAACCAAAATGCCCAGGAACAATGTACCACTCCCACAAGAGGGGTAAGCATACTGGATGTGATAATCAGCAACATGGGTACTGGATGGCAAGATGAGAAGTGTATTTCTCACTGGTAAGACCAGACCATAGAGTAATCACACTGGATATACACATTCTGACCACAGTCCCTGGCCAGAAAACCACAGTGAAAAACATGTGTAAAGCAAAAGTTGCACTCCTCCAAACTGAAGTGGAATCCATTAAAGGCCCTGTGCAGGTGCAAAATATGGGCCACACCTCAGAACCTGTTATACAGGCATTCCATGAACACTGTCAGGAATGCTTGGATTATGCAATCCTAAATTAAAACAAGACACAATGCCATACATGCAGGCATCTGGCATGGTGGACTCCAGCCATTACCAAACCATGCAAGAGAATGAGGAAGCTACTACATGATAGAGCAAACATAAAAAATAAGTAATCACTGATCAGTAGTATGGCAATAAAATATGTCCACACATACAATCCACTAAGGCCAGCTACAACAAGTTGAATCTGTGAATCTTGAGGCAATGTTACACCTGCCCCAAGTACACAGACAACCCTCAACTCCCCAAGAAATACAAATATATGTGAGAGATGCAACCATTTATCCAAACTGGAGGCTGAGCTCCCTCAACTCAGTACTCCCAAAACTAGTCAGGAGGAGAAGGTAACCACACACACCACAAACCCAGTCCCACATAGACCTATGACAACTGCAAACCAAAGACATAAACACAGAAAAACATTCCCGGAGGCCCGAATTACAAACAAACCACACCAACAGAGGCCTCCAAAGCAGACACCCAATCAAACAACCTCCAAACATAGCACATGCAACACATAGTACACAAAGCTGGTGTGCCAAACAGTCACAGGCCAGAAGGAGAAACAACATGCCTGATACATTTGTAATAGGTGACTCCATAGTGAGACACGCTGCTGTCCTGCACACCAGACTGAACAAGGGAAAGGGTACAGTAAGCTGCCTGTAGGCTGCTACAATATGCCACATAACACAAGTATGCAGGTCACCCCAAAGCAAGTAGAAATATGATGCAGTCATAGTCCATGCTGGTGTGAATGACCTGAGATGTACCTCCCTGGACTACATGAAAAGAGACATAGATGAGCTCTCCGATTATGTAGTCCAGGCCGGTATGACACTGACCGTTTGCAGCATCCTATCCTCACCAAGAATGATGCCACAGTACAAACACAGAATGATCAGTTATAACAAGTGGCACAATTACTGGTGTCATTCCAAGGGGATCCAATGTCTGTCTGCTTGGGATGTCATGCTTGACAAGCCACGCAGTTGTTCCAGGGATGGCTTGCACCTGTTACCCCTGGGCATCTGGATATTGGATAAGGCTTTTGCCACCTCCATAGAGCCTTTCGTAGGCAAGGCTGAAAAGACTAACCCATCACCCTAGAAAACATAACTGGAACGAAACATAAGGGTAATGCTGACCAATGCCAGATGTGTAAACCTCAATATGCATGCTCCCGAGGCCATCCCCAGTATGGAGAACATCGATGTCTGTGCAGTGACAGAAACCTGCTGCAAGCCTCCTGACAGCACACCAGCACTACCAGGTTATACCACATATCATGCATTATGGCCCCAAAACCTGGAACAAAACATAAAAGGAGGGTGAGTATCCATATTCAGCACAGACACCCATACATCCAGGTAACTGACAATGCACAAGGCATTGGAGTCCACCCATGTGCAACTAACTGTAGGCAAGCCTGCTGTACAGTCTGTAGCATGCTACAGACCACACTCTCACACACAGGAACCCCACCCAGCCGTCCTGAAGACAATGGACAGAATGAATGTCCCACCAAATACCAAACAAGGTACTCACAAATTACCACATAGGTGGTAAACCATTATGTATGGAAGGAGTAATCAGGGACCTAGGGACACAAGTGGACAGTAACCTGTTATGTGAAACTCACATTGCCAATGTGGTTAGGAAGACTGTCTATATTGCACACAGTATCATGAAAGGATTCACATCTACGTCAGCAGAGGTCATTGTGCCCCTATACTGTTCTCTTATCGGACCCATAATCTAGTACAATGCCTCATTTGGGATGTACCTTACCTGACACCTGCAGCAGTTAGAAAGACCTCAAAGGTACCTCACCAAGAGGATAAAGGGTCTCAAATATATGTCATATGCTGCCTGGCTGTAGACACCCCAGCTGAATGCAGTCACATACTGCCTACACAGAGGCATTGTATGTCTGTTGTACAAGGCCATGTCCAACACAGGAGTAATGGACATGCTCCACCCCAGAAAACTCAAAGCCATCGGAGCTGTGAGAGTGAGAGATGTCAACCTCAACACATAATGAAATAGGATGTGATGGAGGGACAGATACATAACCCAGAGGCTCCCCACACCCTGGAACAGAATCCCACTCCATGTTAGGCAGAGCCCCTCACTGACACTCTTCAACAGGAATCTTGCCAAGTGGATGGATGATCATAGATTCACACTGGGGGTCTTCACTGTGTCATGTCCAGACAGAGGCACAGCAAAGCAAATCATAAATGGCCATAATATTCACATAGCAAGGGGTGGTGAAAGCCACACACACTCTGGTTAGGCTTACAAATGCCCTAGGGTGGATAGCCTACTATGAACCTATGAACCTATGAAGATAAAATTGTACAGGACACTAAGGATAATCCCAAGGCTTCCTCAACTGATGGTAGGAACTGTGTTGGGAATTCACAGATATGCTCTGAATCACACAAATATTACAAACAACATACCAAACACACACACATATTGCCAACATACATCCTGACAGGTGCAGTGCAAACCCCCCCCCCCCCCCCGAATGCAAAATATCTATCCCAGCAGACTGATGGCCCCCTGACATTGCAGATGCTGAGGTAACAGCCAGCATCTACAAAGCAAAACACACAGCAGCAATGGTATGAGATGGTGTCCTGGGCTGAGTCCAACATGGACTCCAAGAAGAATGGAATGCCAAATCACACTACTGCTCAATGTCAACCTTACCACAGGATATGTACCCAAAGAGCAGTGTACAACAACAGTGGTCATTCTCAACAAAGGTGTTGCCTGAATGGATACTGAAAACTACCACCCCAGAATCCTGAGAAGCTTGGTCTGCACAGCTAGGGAAAGGATCAGCATGTACTGCAGACATAAAGATATTGGGGATCTACTGACACCGGACCCTACCCAGTGTGGCTTTCATAAGTGCAGAACCTACCCCTAAACATGTTTCACTCATTTGAAACAGTCATTAAGGTCATTGATGAGGGCAATGTGATTCACACAGCGTAGCTGGACCTTGCAAAGGCTTCCATACAATACCCTATGTGTTCATTTTAGATATGCTCACCAGCTTAAATATAAACCCCTATGTCAGTAGAGGGGTTGCAAATCAGACCAAGGACAGAACTGACATGGTCAGACATGCTGCAGCCATGTCAGACTACAAACCAGATATAACTGGCATCCCACAAGGCTTGGTCCTGGGACCTCCCTCGTTTGGTATATATGTCCCATAGGTAAAGGCCAGCATGGAAGGACTGTGTCTGAACATGTTTTCAGAGGACTACAAACTGCACACCATATCTGACCCTCCAGCTGACACAAGCATCCCACAAAAGGGCCACATAGAAACAGACAACTGGTGCCATAGCCATGTCAGCAAGCTAATTGCAGAAAAGTGTATAGTCATCCCCCATGGCTATACAGTAAGTGCCCACCAATTGCCACATAGGTGTTAACCCATTACATAATTAACATGTAATGAGAGACCTGGGGACACAAGGTGATAGATATCCTGCATTGGACAAACATGTGGCTGTACTGTTTACAGAAACATACCATATACCTACCTAATCATGAAGGTTGTCAGATCTAGATAAGGGGAGGTCATTGTGGCTCTGCAGTCATCCTTCATCAGCGTTACAATTGACTACAATAGCCTCTGTGGGATGTACCTCAGCAGACACCTCCATCAACTGTAAAGTCCCCAACAGTACCTCACCAGGAGTATCAAAAGCTTGAACAGATGCCATGTGTTGCCTGATTAAACAAACTGCAGCTACACACACTGCCATACTGCCCACCCAGAGGCAAGCTGTGCCTGATGTATAAAGCCATGTCCAAGCTGGAATCAATAAACATGCTGCACCTTGTACAATCTGAATGGCAGTGAGCTATGCACATGAGAGATCTGAACCCCAGCACTGACATACATAGGACAAGCTGTACTGCATGATCCATAACACAGAAGCCACCCCCACTCATGAGTAAACTCCCAGTACAGGTTATCCATAGAGTCACTCATCGATTCTCCTCCAGAGGAATCTTGATGAGTGGATGGGAGATGGTAGGTTTACCCTGGGTATCACTGTTATGTCACAGGTAGATGGAGGCACAGTATACTAACCATGACATATGTCATGGCAAACTCCACTTACAATGTGTGTCGAAGGACAAAAACACTCTCCGACTAGCATTAGAAATGGCCTAAGACACATCGCTAGTATTTGCAAATGTACACCTATGTTGTGGAATACACTACCAATGTTGGACAAGCCTGGTTTAAGTAGTTCATATCTGAACATAATGCAACATGGTCAGATGTGCACAACTGGCCCCTAACCAGGCTGTTGTGCTCACTATGGAACTGTAAAGCAGTAATAGGACTAAAGCCCAGGATACTGTCCACCACAGTGAAAGTACTGAACCAGTACACTATACGGTACTACAGTGTTAGGTCAGTATGAAAGGATGTTGACAACTGTATGCAAAGTATCCCATGCAAACTCTGCAGGCACAGTATAATCCCTGTTGTGTTCACACACAAAGCAGTTGGACAGTAACTACACAACATGACACACAACACACAACCATAAACAGGAGATATTTGTTGAAGTTCACACTCATCTACAAATGTGGTGGGCTGCAGAGTTCAACATATGGAAAGCTCATACTGGGCATGCTCGCACACTTTGATAAATGAGACATATGTCAGACAACATGCCATGGGAAGGCTGAACTGGGCATGCTCACACACTTAGGCCAAATCTCAGTTTAGCAGTTGGCCACACATATCTGGTATTTGTACGTGTTATTCCATGAACCAACCACATTACAGCAATCTGCCCAGTGCACACAGTTAAATGACTACAGAGACATACGTGATATAGTGGATCCCTCCCATATGCAAACATCTACCACAGATACACAATACAAACAGGGAATGCTATGGCAATAAAGACCTGCAAACAGTCTATCAGCAACAAATAATGTGCATCTGACAATTAAACATATGGGTGTAGAGGTCAACACTAGGCTGTTTGCCCTAGGGAATGGCAGCTTAGCCAGAGTGTGCTTGGCATCTGCCTCCCCAGTACAGTAGGCTACTGTGCCACTGTAAAGTAGGTCACATAAGGCACCGTGTGAGGCTAGTGTGCTGTGCCTCTGTCAAGCAGGGACACAGTGGAGATCCCAGGGTTTGAATTTGCTAAGCCACAGCCATGTTGTTGGTGTGTGCTGGAAGAGGGTTGCTGAGGACCTCTAACAGTAAATGGGCATCAATAACAGACTGAGGGGCGCCTTATCTGCATTGTCTGGACAATTTCTCTGTCAACACTGTGTCGTGATGATTATGAGGGATTGGAGTGTCATGCCGGTACTGTTCAGAGATGTCCTCCCTCTGCGGGCTACTGCTCTGCAATGTATTAGCTCACTCTGTCTGTTGGACAGCTCATATGTGGCTGGTGTACATCTGACAGGTGTCCTGTTGTGGAGCAGTCATGGGTATATTTGGGATAGCATGATCAATGCAAACCTTCCACATGCTCATAGAATGCAATTGTCAAGGATTATGCAGAGTGGCCTGTATACTCCCCCAGCATGGGTCCTTTGAAGTCTTCAACCCCAGTCTTCACAAGTGTAAAGTGTGCTTTTGATAAATACAGTTTGTTTGCAGTGACAACCTTGCCTGGCGTGGGGATGGGATATGGATGGCCAGGGAAAGGTGGGTATAGTCAGATATCAACAATGGTGGTCTACCTCTGGTGTGGAACAGTGAGTACCCATGTTGTAGATGGTCAGGTGCAATATGTATTCCCCCTTGTGGCTGTGGTGAGTGGTTCTGCCATAGCACATGGACTCACAAATTGTAGTGGCTGTAGGGTAATGTTGTAGAGGCCTGAGTAGTTCCCACACACAATATGCCTGTACCTGACGTTAACAACTGGAATGGTGTATGTGAACACCTGCATATCTTGGCACTGTTCCCAGGGAAGCAAAGTGTGTGTCCTGGATGTGGGAGGGCTGGTCAGGACTGGTTGTGTTGTGTGTTACAGGTCCTGTGGTCATGCAGCATGGTATAAAACATAACCTGCCAGTACGATGTGCATATCTGACCCTGACGTAGGTGGCTGCAAATGCATATATATGCTATCCCCCACCTGACAGGTAGTACTAGATGTACATACCTCTGTAGAAATAATTATGTCAGCACCCTATAAATACTGCAGGTGCAGAGTAGACGCACAGTAATTCGGATAGTGCACTCTGCTAAAGCGTCTTTTAAGTGTCATAGTATAGTTAGATAGGGGTTTGAATCCTGCAAATGCTCCATGTGGCTTGGTGAGTGGGGTTGGTGTGTGTGAGGAAAATGTCCCTTTTGGCAAATGGGAAAACACACTACAGGATGCACATTCCCCTTTCTAAACACTGATGATGTCAGCAGCCTATAAGTACAGTAGGAGAAGGGAAATCTCCCAGTAATGTGAATAGCGTGCTCCGCTAATGCGTCCATCTTGAGTGTCATAACAGAGTTAGGTAGGGATTTGAATCCTGCAAATGCTCAGAGGGGGTGGAGGGGGTTAGTGTGTGTGAAAGTCTGTATGAAAGAAATGTCCCTTTTGGCAACTAGGAGAACACACTACAGGATGCACATTCCCCTTTCTAAACACTGATGATGTCAGCACCCTATAAGTACAGCAGGAGAAGGGAAACCCACCAGTAATGCGAATAGTGCGCTCAGCTAATGTGTCCGTCTCGAGTATCATAACATAGTTAGGTAGGGGTTTGAATCCTGCAAATGCTAAGTGTGTGTAGATGGGGTTAGTGTGTGTGCAAGTCTGTATGAAAAAAATGTCCCTTTTGGCAAGTAGGAGAACACACTACAGGATGCACATTCTCCTTTCTAAACACTGTATGATGTCAGCACCCTATAAGTACAGCAGGAGAAGGAAAACCTCTCAGTAATGCGAATAGTGTGCTCCGCTAATGCGTCCCTCTTGAGTGTCATAACATTGTTAGGTAGGGGTTTGAATCCTGTAAATAGCAAGTGTGTGTGGAAGAGGGTGAAAGTAGTGTGTGTGCAATTATATGTGTGAGAGAACTGACCCTTTTGCCAACCAGTACAACATACCAGCTGCTGCATATTCCAATCTCTACACAGAGATGATGTCAGCACATTACAAGTACAGCAGAAGAGGGCAAATCTCCCAGTAATGCAAATAGCACACTCTGCTACTGCGTCTCTCACTACTGTCATAGCACAGTTAGTTATGGCTTTGGATTCCAGACATGCCACGTGTGTTTTTGTCACACAGAATGCCCATGTGTGTGGGTTGTTGTTCACAATAATGCATGACATCGATTAAAACAGTAATGGCAATGGACACAGATGATGTATGTGTGTGCCAAATACACATATGTACCTGTGACCTTCAATAGTTACCATGTCTGACGCCTGCCACATGTGAATACATGGTATTTGCACTGGATAACAATATGACTGTGGTCTTCTGTGTGGGTGCTGCATGTGGTATGTGTATATACAGTGTGATATGTAGATGGTATCAACCTAGCAGCGAGGGATACACATCTGGTCTGGGGCATATGGTCTACATGTTGTTGATGAACAGGTGCTGCATGTTTTCACCTGTTCTGGGAGTGGTAACAAGTTGTTCCATAGCAATGCAGTGACTACATGCTAGGAACCTTTCAGCTAGGGTGTTGTAGCTACAGTAATTCATCAGCATTCAGTAATACGTCAGCATTCCTGGTGAGGGTATGATGCCGACCAAGGTCAGGGTCATACCAGCCTGTGCCACATGCTCAGAGAGTCCTTCCATGTTCCCTATCATGTAGTCCAGGGAGGTACATCACAGGTCAGCCATAGTGGCATGGACAATGACTGAGTCATATGTGTCCATGCCTCTGACTGACCTGTATGCTTGTGTTATGTGGTGGACCATAGTGCCCCACGGGCATATCACTGTGACCTTCACCTTGTCCAGCCTGGTGAGCGTGACCTCACTGTACCGGACAATAAAGGTACCTAACACAACTGTAGCAGGTGTGTTGTCTAGCCGTAAAGGCTGTGACTGTTTGGCACACAGGATTTGTGTGCTATGTGTTATGTGTGATGTGTTCTGGCATAACGTATGCCTGTATGTCAGCTGCAGAGGTGTTTGCCACTCAGGCAGGATGCTATTCTTAGGCTCCAAGAATGGCCCAGTGTGTTCACGTGCTTGTATTGCTGTCAGTGTAGGTCTACATCAGACTGGTATTGTAGTCACTGTAGCATTCCATGCCACCTGACAGGTTATGCCAGTACTGGTTTCAGAGTGCTTAGTCCCCAGTTTGGCTATGTGGATCCATCTCAAACATGTGTTGTATGTCCATGTGTAGGGGAGAGGGTTGACTGTGTACATGTGGCAGCTGTGACATTGCCACATGACCCACATATTCCACAACTGTACCATAGAGGTGACTGAGAACTGACCTTTGCACATGCTACCATAGTATTGTGATTGCCATGGTGATTAACAGCACATAGGGCCGATGGGGAACAAGGTACATAGGTTCATAGGTTCATACTAGGCTATCTGCCCTAGGGCATTTATAAACCTAGCCAGAATGTGTTTGGCTGTCGCCATCCATTGTAAATTTATCTTGCTATGCCCTTTTTCGAGGTTAGTATACTGTGCCTCTGTCTAACAGTGACACAGAAGTGATACCAGGGGTAAACCTACGATGTCGCATCCACTCATCAAGATTCCTCTTGAAGAGAGTCAATGAGGGACTCTGCCTAACCTGGACTGGGATTTTATTCCAGAGTGAAGGGAGCCTCTGGGTAATGAATCTGTCCCTCCAGCATGTCCTATTTATTTCAGTGCTGAGGTTCAGGTCTCTCAAGCGTGTAGCTTGATGGGATTTTGATATTCTGAGGTGCAGCATGCCCATTAATTCCGGGTTTGACATGGCTTTATACATGAGGCACAGATCGCCTCTGAACGGGCGGTATGCCACTGAGTAGAGCTGGAGTTTCTTTAACTGGTCAGCATATGGCATCTGTTTGAGCACTTTGATCCTCTTGGTGAGGTACTTTTGGGGTTTTTCCAGTTGCTGCAGGTGTCTGGTAAGGTACATCCCAACAGGGGCATTGTACTCAATTATGGGCCTGATGAGGGATGAGTAAAGAGGCACGATGTCTTCCCCTGATCTAGATGTGAATCCCTTCATGATGAGGTGGGCTATATAAAATGTTTTTCTAACCACTTTGGCCACGTGGTTGTCAAATGAGAGATTGCTATCAACTTGGGTCCTCAGGTCCCTAATTACTTCTTCTGTACTTAATGGATTACCACCTATGTGGTACTTTGTGGGCACTTTGTTTTTCCAAAGGGGATGACTATACACTTTTTGACATTCAGCTTGAGGCCATGGCTCTGGCACAAGTTGTCTGTTTCTATGAGGCCCTTTTGGAGGATGCTTGTGTTGGCTGGAGAGTCGATTATGGCGGTCAGTTTGCAGTCATCTGCGAATTTGGTCAGCCGCAGTCCTTCCATGTTGGCCTGTACCTTCGATAAATATATACCGAACAAGAGAGGTCCCAGGACTGATCCTTGTGGGGCACCACTTGTAACTGGTTTGGAGTCTGGCATGGCTCCAGCAATTCTAACCATGTGGGTTCTGTCCTTGAGCCAGTGTGCAATCCATCTAGTGACATAGGGGTTTATATTTAAGCTGGTGAGCTTCTCTAGAATGCCCGAGTGCGGTATTGTATCGAAGGCTTTTGCGAGGTCCAGGTAGGCTGTGTGGACCACCTTCCCCTCGTCAATGGCCTTGGTGACTGTTTCAAAGAAATCAACCATGTTTGAAAGGCAGGATCTGTCCTTAACAAAGCCAAACTGGGTATGATCCAATGTCTGTAGGTCCCCAATGTCTTTTTTTATGAGGTCCATGATGATCCTTTCCATAGCTTTGCAGACCAAGCTAGTCAGGCTTATGGGGCAATAGTGTCCAGGATCCATTGAGGCACCACCTTTCTGTAGAGGGACCACTGTTGCTGTATGCCACTCTTTGGCCACATATCCTGTAGGAAGGCTCGGATTGAACAGTAGTTTTATGTTTGGGTGTAGCTCTTCTTGAAGTTCATGTAGGACACAGCCTGGGACACTGTCTGGTCCCATTGATGCAGTGTTTATTGCTTTGGAGGGGGCGGCTCTTACCTGAGCATCTGAGATGTCAGGGGGGCAGCACTCTGCTGGAATAAATATTTGCCCTTTCAGTGTGGAGGGGGGGGAAAAGTTTGCGCTGAACCTGTCAGCTAGGATGTTGGCAATGTCTGTGAGTTTGGTGTTTCTATTGACATTTTGGACTACCTCTGAGCATATCTGGGAATTACCACCCAGGTCCCTAACATAACTAAATAAAGCCTTGTGATGATGCTTAGTGTCCTATGCAACTTTCTCTCGAAGCTGGCCTTAGACAATCTTATGAGTGCCCGTAGTTTTTTGCAAATACTGATCAGTGATGCCTTCTCTTTTTGGGATTTTGCTGTATCATTTAGTAGCTTCCTCCTTCTATTGTATAGTTTGTTTATGGCTGGGGTCCACCAGACAGGACGTCTGCCTTTGGAGGATTGGGTCTTGGTTTTATTCGGGATCGCATGATCCATGCATTCCTGAAGGTGTCCATAGAATGCATTTATAGAGGAATCTGCGGGCTGGTCCATATTTTCCACAGGCCCAGGGGCTTTGAAGGTTTCCACCTCAGTTTTGAGGAGTGTGAATTTGCTTTAGAGAAGTTGTTCACTGTGGTTTTCTGGGCAGGGGGTGGGGTCGGGATGTGAATATCCAGTGAGATTAGTTTATGGTCTGATCTTACCAGTGAGGGATACACTTCTGGTCTGGAGCATAGAGTCCCATGTTGGTGATGATCAGGTCCAGTATGTTTTCCCTTCTTGTGGGAGTGGTAACAAGTTGTTCCATAGCATTTGAGTTCATATATTCTAGGAATCTTTGGGCTACGGTGTTGGAGAAAGAGTCATGCTCCCAGTCTATGTTTGGGTGGTTGAAGTTGCCCAATATAATGGTGTTTGGAGAGACCTTCATATTTTCCACTGTTCTCAGGAAGGCCGAGTGCGGTTCTTGGGTTACATCCTTACCACCAGTATGCCAACATGTGCAGATGATACACTATGGTACTTACCATGGGTGTAGACAACAGTACATGACAATCATACCCTTACTGCATCAGGCATGCTGTGATATACTCACAATTATTTCAGCACACAGTACTGTTAACAACATGATACTGTTACTACACGTCTGTGTAGTCACCCTGTGCATCAGCAACATGTTAACCTGTACCTGCACTGATGTTACAGATTGCAGGAGGTGGCACAGTTTCATCATATGCACAGGGTGTGAACTTGGTATGCCTGAGTCAGCCACCGATACCACCAATTGACATGTATGTGTATGTGTGTTAGTGAGGGACAGCAGTACAAGGTGGGGCAATGTTGATGCAGTGTGTGCGTGTATGCGGTAGTCCTAGGTGTTGTCAATTCACATGTGTGTATGGATGCACACAGTTCCACCTCATGGCTGCCATATACTGGTGTTTGTGGACAGCCACAGACTGTACCTGCCAGGTCATACAGATCAGTGTCTCTGGCCATGGACACGGTACCTGTGCCTTGCAGGGGTGCTACAGACAGTATCCGGTACCAACCCAGACTGGGTACTGTCATCAGAAGCAGGTGTTTGTTGACTGGACACAGATCCCTGTCGGGCCTGGCCAGAGCCACATGCACGTGGTCTCCTGGGGCGGTCTGATGGCAGCACAGACCCAGCATTGCTGGGGCTGCTGCTGGCACTATGGGGGCGGCCACGGCCCTGTTGTCATCCGCGACGACTGCCAGCTGCTACTGTTGCTGGCATACGCCCACGTCGATGCCTCAGCCGTCCACCATCGCCCTGGCTCATGGACATGTAGTTGTGGAACCGGTCTAATATGTCCCCACAACGTTTGTCTATGACATCGGTGAAATTACGGATGGCAGCCGCAATGTCATGCATACTGTCAGTCATGGCTGTGCGACATGCTGTCAGCTCCCTCAGACCCTGTCTGGTGTACCATTCCATACGTGACTGTGCCTGCATGACAGCCCGAAACATAGCTGAGGTTGTAAGACCTCTGTGGGCATGTCTGACAGGGGCAGTACGCCCACGGATGCTTCCATGAGAACCCTTGGACATCTGTCTGTGTGGTACCATCTCAGGGCCATGCCCATGGCTGCTGTGTGGGGAGGCATGTGCCACATATACCACATTACCCTGGTCAATGCCCACTGTATGCTGCCCATCACCTAGGGACATTGGTGACAAAGGGTGTATTGGCAGGATAACTGTGCACATTGATGGGGTTGACAGCTATGCACTGTCGATCGGCTGACCAATGATTGACCCTGGCATACCTTCCTGTGCCATTACACAGATGTCATCATTATCAGTACCCATGGCACCTGCTTCAGATTCCCTGCTGCATGACACCAGAGCAGCACCAGAACCTGTGGGAGGGAAACAGGAAACACAGTTTACAATGTCTACACAATATTACCAGTGATGCACACATCCACACATGCACAGGTCCAGACATGCACATGTGCACACATGCACACATGTGCACATGCACAGATGCACACATGCACACATGCACAGGTGCACACATGCACACATGCACACATGCACACGTGCACACATGCACAGGTGAACACATGCACACATGCACATGTGCACAGGTGCACACATGCACACATGCACAGATGCACAGGTGCACACATGCACACATGCACACATGCACACGTGCACACATGCACAGGTGCACACATGCACACATGCGCATGTGCACACATGCACACGTGAACACATGCACAGGTGCACACATGCACATGCACACATGCACAGGTGCACACATGCACAGGTGCACATGCACACGTACACATGCACACAGTTGCACACAGTTGTACACTACTCAGTATGCGAGATATCAACACACAGACACAGACACTCCTGCATGCATACACAGAGCGCTACTAAGTGAGCCTAATATTACTATTACTATCAAGACTATTAAAAGTATTTTTAATACACACTCACCAGCATGGATAGGCTGCATTGCTGTTACACCGGAGGGACCTGCAGAAGTGAGGAAACTAATGTCAGTGGGCACAACTGTGCCATTGTTACTGAGTATGATACAGGTCAGTAGTACAACAGTCGCCTTTCACAGGTCAGCTGCTGATATTGAGGATATCACACTTGCACATTAAATACTATGATGACAGCTACAAACCAAGGACACACCTCACACATGCATTAACTACCAGTGTACACAACAGTCAACTGTACATATGGCATATTACCTGCACGCTCATAGTCTTGCTGCTGCGTGGCTCCAGCCTCCATCATAATGCATGTCTGCTGCTGTTGTTGTTGTTGGCGTATTGGAGCCACTACACTCATGAGTAGTCCCTCCAGTCTGCTGAGAGGGGGATGTGTAGCCACCCCACCACCTGTGGTGACCTGTTGCCTGTAGATATCCAACGCACTCTGACGGACATTTCTGATTAAATAACTGCAGTGATGTCGTACCTGCTCATATGTCCTATTATGCGTGCCTATGTCATTTACCCGACGGACCAGGTCTTGCCACAGTGCAGCCCTCTCCTGCTGATTCTGGCTGGTGCGGGAAAAGAGTATTGCATAATCCCACACCAGGCTCTGGTGTATCTCCTCATCCTCAGCTGTGGAGTAAGCTGGATTTTGCGGGTGAGCCATGTTCCTGAAAAAGGAAATAACCTGATATCAGCAATATATTTCAGCAGAATTTGGCACACATACTACACATGCTACTCGACTGTTATGATACGACATATCTCACATATATAGCATCTGTCTGTCTATTGGTGGATACACATGTAAATGGCCAGGTATCAGTGCTCAGCCAGCAACTGTGCAACAGTACCTGGCACACTCCATACGACATACTACCAAACCCCAGCAGTCAGAACACTGATTCAGGTCCAGAGCACCTCCTCACTCTGGGGGTTTGTATCTAGGTACTGTATGGGCTACATCATCAACTTCTGTGAGCTGACCACAAACTAATTGCCCTGGATATACATATCCCACCTCTACCACCAGCACAAATGACTATAGTGAATAACATTGCAAATGAAAACTTTACACTTTGTAACAGTGACATGGTATGCTTTCAGCCCACTGGGTCAGTGGAAGACACGACCCACAATGCTGACCCTTCACAAATGCTTTCTACGGACATCTCCGAGAATGCATGGATCATGCAGTCCCATATATGGCCAAGACACTCTCCACAAAGGGACAACATCCTGTCTGGTGGACCCCAGCCATAGACAGATTGTATTACAAAAGATGGAAGCTACTGCAAGACAGAGCATAATTCCATAAAGGGAAGGCATGTCTGAGCAGCACTAGTAAGGATCTATTTTCCCTCATACAAACATCCATGGGCAACTTTGAGAGGGAAACCAAGAGGGGCACAACAGATAACCACAAGGCCTTCTTCAGTTATGTTAGCAACCTGGTCAGAATCCCTCCACTATGCTCATAGTTAGTACACAACAACAAATAATTCACTGAAACCACAGATATTGACAACATTGTGGCAGACAGGTTCAGTGCAGGTTTCACCCCTCCCTCTCCCCCAAAATAAGACATGGTTATCCCAGCTGACTGTAACCTCCCTGTCATCACAGATGTCCAGGTGAGTGCCGCCCTCAGGAAAGCAGAATGCACAACATGAATGGGACCTGATGGTATCCCCGGTTGCATGCTACATGAACTCCGACAGGAGCTAAACACACATATAGAAGTGCTATGTAACACTAGCCTGACTACAGGATATGTACCTGTACACTGGCACACAGCAGCAGTGGTTCCACTCCACGAAGGAGGCACCTCAACATACCAATACAATACAACACAATACAATACATTACAATACAATACTATACAATATGCTATTGGCCCTGGGACTACAGCAGCATACTGTTCTGCTACCCTGAACATTGTGACACATGTCGTGTGATGGTACCTGCTGCTGTCAAACAGTTACACAGGGTGACTCATATGGCATATTACCTATCTGACTAACATTCAGCAGGGGTATGTGTGACATGTACTCATGGGAAGTCTTGCTTCTTAACACTGTGTGGTTTATTGCAAGGTATGTCTTATCTGTGGGTAGGAACCTTTACCTCCACATGTGCTCTCTATTGCAGTGGCATGGACGACACACAGCAGTCATTTAGGTTGTGGATGGTGTGAGGTGTTACTATGGTTGTTGGACATCTGTCATAGGTGTGACTTAAGTATGTAAATCCAGGAGTGGTAACCTCTATGTGGGCAGTATGTGTATACTCTGTGGTGTTGTCAGTCACTGTGCATTGTTAATGTGTTTGAGTGCATTGTCACACTGTTGTATATGTCACTGTGTCCTTCTCCATATCTGTAGCTTTCATGTGAGGTACATACCATGGCAGCCATTATGTGGTGTGGAGGGGTACACTGACCTACATGTCCATAGCTGACACACCATGTCTGCTGACACATACCATGTGCAGGTATTCCAGGAATAGTGTGCCACTGTGAATATCATTGGGGGGACTATTGTACACATTTATGACCCTGTTCACCCCTGACACATGCAGTGTTGGGCAGCCAGTCACATATCTGGTGGTTACTGGTGTAGGTGATTTGAAATGGGGTATGGTACTCCAGTTTTGACACTGGTGTTCACTCCATGCATTTGTCACCAGGCACCTGTTGCAATACATCTGTACACATGCGCCTCACTCAGAATATATATACATCTCTCTCTGTGAGAGTGACAGAGGGGGTGGGACAGGGGGTGTTGAGGTCGTCATATACAGTCATACCTGTAGATAGTCAGATCTGTCTGTCTATATATTGATGTACATATATTGCTATAGATATGGAGGGGGGGGTGTGTGACAGAGATGGGGTGAGAGTGACAGAGGAAGTGGGACAGGGGGTGTTGAGGTCGTCATATACAGTCATACCTGTAGATAGTCAGATCTGTCTGTCTATGTATATGTATCTACATATATCTATATCTGTATGTGTGTATTACATATATATGTTTGTACATATTCTATCTATCTACATCTGTCTATGTATTCCTACATCTCTCTATGTATGTATACATATATGCATATTATATATATATATATATATATATATATATATATATATATATATATACATACATACATATTTTGACATACATACGTATCCATATGATAGATACATAACAACATGTTTGTTTACCATACTGTATACACACACTAACATACTGCTAAACATACATAACTGTGAAACCTACTTTGTACATTGCACTACAACCTACATTCAACCTACATTGATATGTGCACATAGATGCTCTCACATACAAATGTATGTACAGCCTTCACTGATAGTTGCTGTATGTCCCCTGCCCTTTGCACATCTTCATATACATATGGATACAGACCAATGACACATATGGAGGGTTCACAGTATGTAGACCTTTATAGTATTACTTTACATTACCTGTGTTTGTCACAGCTGCTTGTGTTGCCATCTGGTTTTGTGTCCTGCTGCTCCACTTGCCAGTTGTCAGCTTTCAGGTGGCTGTTGCTGACCAGTTTTGTTTGTGTATGTTTAATTTTGTTTTTCTCTGTCTCTGTCTCTGTCTCTCTCTCTCTCTCTGTCTCTCACTTCCTCCTCAGGGTGCAATGAAAGTATTGCATGTGTGGACTGGGAGTACAGCATGCTTTTGTAGGTATCTGCATATGTCCATGTGATGGCCTCTGCACCAATTGTTAGCCAGCATTTGCTAATTGCATGCAGCCAGTTGGGTACTGATTGCAGTTCTCATTGTGATTGCAGAACAGTGCTATAAAAAGGTATGTGAGATAGGTGTAGCCCTTTCAGATTTTAAGGGCAGGGACCATGCTGGTATGCTGTGGACAATGTTCTGTGAGTGTAAAGGTTGGTATCTCTCTCATATTTCCAGCTGTGTTGTAGATTAACATTTCTCCATTCATTTATCCAGTTTCCTGTACCAACTGTGTGTGTACACTGACACCTACGACTACTACTACTGTTAATCTGTGTGTGTGTGCTTTCCTGTGGGACATGTGGTGTAACTGGTGTATAGCAGTGGCTCTTGCACTTTGTTGCTATGGCTTCAATATTTGCCCTTTACAGTCACTACTTGTATGCATGCTAGGTGTCCTGACTGTAGTGTGCTGCTGTGGCTTTCTATTTTCCATGTACATTCACACCTTGGAATGCTTGCTATATCTGCTAGGGTGTTACAGCATGCAGTGTGGTCTGGCCATGGTGTGGGCCTTGACATCTATTAGGGTATTTGAGTATGCTGCTGAGCAGGCCCCAGACACTCTCAGGTGCATCTGTTATCTGCCTCATGGAATGGTACATATCAGTGGGGTACACCCATTAAATTGTCTGGTATGCTGCAGTTGTGACTGTGGGATAGCATGAGCATATGTATTACTACACTTTGTCTGTCATGCAAGTGGTGCATACTTTCAGGACTTCATAGTTACCATTGCATGTGTTGTAACATCTTTCTGCCTACTGTTTGTACATTTCACATGGAGTCTGTGGGGCATTCCTGTAACTCAGTCACTGTTGCTATATCTAGGCTCTTAACTATTCAAATATGGTGGTGTCAAACCTCTCATGTGTACAAATATTTGCAGGTTGTCCACATTTCTGCCTCATATTTTGGTCAATATCTCATGCACAGCTTTTTTCTGGCAAATCACTCTGGGCTCAAGTCAGAATTTAGTGACAAACATTTAAGTTTCAGACTTCATACTCTTCCAAACATCCCACAAAATGCAGAACCTATTACTCTCTGAACTGTCTAAGTTTGTTGTAACATTATTTGTAATGTGTCCCTGGTTTTGGCCCTTTGCTCCACATATTTTATTACTTGGTCAGGATGTGTTCCTGTAAGAGGTTGTGGGGTATGTGCAGTGATTATCCTGCTGTGAGTATGTGTGTGGCTTGCAAGGTGCTACAGTGACATTATTACCTACTAGCTAACAACTAGCATGGCTGTTTCTGTTCACACACTACTATCATAGATATCCACTAGGTTTGACAGTAAATATACATGACATGCTTTGTGTACTACACATCCTATATTCCCTTTACATTCATTCCTACTGTTACATAATATATTTATTTTAGCACAATGTTCTTGTATAACAGTCATGGCTTACTGGTAAGTCATGCAGACTACTGTTTCCAAGGTCCTGGGTTCGGGACTGACAGTGGGATTTTATTTTGCTTTTGAGCAGACTACAGGACCTGTCAATCAGAGTGACTAAGGCACTTTTAAGCAGTTGTAACCGGGTTAGCGCTGGTTTGCGCGGAGCTCCCGCATGTGCACTGGTGTTCAGCTCCGCGCACAACCGCTTACAACCGCTAAAACGTGCTTACTCTTGCGCACACCCGCGCTATTTTCTTTGAAAGAAATGAAAATGGGGAGACAGGAAAGTGGTGAAAAGGAGTCACAAAGAGTATAAGACAGTAGGGAAACAAGCTCAGGTTTTGCAGGAGGGATGTAGGTAAGGCCCATAGCTGCCCATTTCTTCATCAGCAACAGCTGTGCATATGTATGTAATTTGGTGTGACATTTGAAACCTTCCACCCCTGAGAGAGGTGTCAGGACAACAATAATACTTGTTGTACAGCCAATTGTAATTGATAGTTTCCATGTCCAGCAGACATGTGTGTGGAATGGGCAGCTATGTATGGGGAGTAATTTTTTTGTGGGTACAGAGTGCCCTTTTTTTTTTTTTCAGGTGAGAGTGGTATGTCAGGTGAAGGAAGTCGGTATAGCTGGGGAGGTAGGTTGGTTAGGTCAACAGACAAGACAAACAAGACGCATACAGGGGCGGTGTATGACACATGTGGGGGGGTTATACAATTGACGGGGATGGAGGTTTGGATATCCAGAGCCCATGAGCCCACAGATAGCAACAGTGGAACTGATATCCCCGCCCATGGGCAGTTGCCACTGTTCCTTCACTGCCCAGGACGGGGCTGTGCTGGGGGCTGTGTAGGCCGGGCAACAGCCATGCCCGTAAGTTGTGCCACCTGTGCCTCAAGCTGGCATAGGGGCCCAGAACAGAGTCCTGGATCTCCCTACGCATCACAGTCCGGACACTACGGAGGGCGAGTGGTGGTTCTCGTCCAGCCACGCTTGCAGAGGGGGGATGGCCCCATCCCCTGCAGCGCTTCCACCCACAGGTGGCACAGGGCCACCAGAGGAGGGTCCAGACTGGGCACTAGTGCCAGGTGCACTCGCCAGCTGAGGTGGGAGAGGTGGGTTCACTGGAACCCACCTTCCCTGTCGTCCTATGTTTTGCATTATGTCATGACAGTTTGGGTTAGTAACATACAATACCATTGCATTAGTATTCCCATTAACCAAACACCCAGATATTCACACCATTGAACAGCGAGCATAACACATGCATAATTTGAACAGCAATACACAGTCCAACAACATGCAGGGTTGATTGATGGCAACAGGCCATCAGGTTTGGATGTATGAACAGGGCAGATGCATCAACGTACATGCAAATATTTATGACCCAACAGGACAAATGTCCAGGGGTGTTAATTGTGATTGCACATACCAATTTCATGTGGAATGGATTATATGTGGTTATAGGGTGGGGTGAAGAAAATATTATTAACACCTTCGAATACCAATACATATGCTGTACATTTCTAATAGCTACAGATATATACACACTACTGTTCTAACTACAGTTTCCTATATGATAACTACTTCAATTTGGTGATAGGACTGTTACTGCTACATCAATATACATGTTATTGTTATTCATACACGTTCATGTCTGGCTTTGTTCAGCTACATCATCCTGCTACATTTGCTTTATATAGCTATAGACAACTGTGGATGTTTGATATTTCAGACAATCATACTATCTGCATATTGCAGACTGAGAGCAACATATCCAGATTTTGGGATACACATTACAGCTGCAGCAACACTTTGAACACATTTCACAGTTTGGTTCTACTTGTCACATTCATTTCATTCTGTACTGACTGCAGTATACTTTATTCAGGGGTTCTTACTACTTTATTGGTGGATTCATAACTCTTTCTCACACTCTCTCACTTGTTTTCATTTTATTATTCAGGATGGTACTTGCTTCTAGGCTTTATTGACATGTTTTACCTGTAGTTATTACAATCCTTTTCAGCAGTCTCACTTCTGTCACGTTTCAGTATTTCAACAGGGATATATTTCACACATGTGATTTGCTCATCTTCTGCAGCTGTACTTTTCAGCCTGCTGCAGGTTGTGTACTATTATATTACAGGTGGGGCATCTTTATTTCAGACTTTATTTCAGACATTTTCATTTTTCTGTTTGGATTACAGACTGCAACACACTTTTGTAATCAAGCAATACTTGCAAACACTTTTACACTGTTACTTGCATATTTTATTACTTAGTGACTACACTGCAGTCTTTTGCTAACTGTCATACTTTTATATTTCTTTACAGTTACTGGGAGTGGATTACTGACCTGCCTGGTGGCACAACCGCACCAGCCTATCGCCATAGGCTCTGCGGTTCGCAGAACGGACACCTGAAGCTGTAATATAAATGAAGTAATATTGGAATACACATCTCTGTAATATCAGCTAATTTAATTTCTTACATACATAATTAAATGTAACTTACTCAGTAGTGGGGCGTTGGGCATTTGCCGGGCCTCCTGGATCCAAAGGTTCAATTGGTCCTGCTTGCGTCTCTTCAGGTCCACATGGTGGTGACGGACCTGCTCACCAGTCCTTGGAATCCCTGTGGCACTGGTGAGATCATGAGCCAACCGGTCCCACGCCTCAGCCCTATATGCTTCCCACAGGACCTGGCCCTGCATGAGTTGGGCCTCATGATTGTGGACTAGGAGCCAGACCATGTATCTGGACTCCTCAATGCCCCACATCTGTGCTTGAAAGCAACTACCCTCACCTACTCCTGACATTCTGGCTGCAAGTCAGTTCTACAGTTGTTTGTGCTGTGTATTCCCGCCTATGGGGCTTATATATGCCGTTTTTCCCGCACTTATCTGTGATTGGTCATTTTGGAATTGTATCAACTTCACAAAACCTGCTTTGTCATGCTCCACTTTCTATTCATTCCTATATATTTGCTATTACTGCATTTCTAAGTACAGCTGTCGTGGCTTAGTGGTTCAGTACCTTGACTATGGTGCGTGGTATCCTGGGTTCGAACCTGGCCACTCTCTAGACAAGCTAGGGGGTGTGCCTGTGTAAATGCAGTTTTGTTACAGCTTGCTCAACGTTGCCCGTCGGTTAGCTTGTTTGCACGGTGTGCAGCTCCGCGCAAACGGGGTACGCTGGTTTACGCGTCATTTGGCTGTCAGCACGCATATTACGCTCAGCTCAGCTAGGGGCACACAGTTTCAGCATGTTAAACCACTGCTCACCTACGGGCACTCATTTTGCACCTGTTAAACCATTGCTCAGCTACGAGCACCCATTTTGCACCTGTTAAACCACTGCTCACCTACGGGAAGCTGCACTCACCTTGTTAAACTGTAGCTCAGCTTTAGGCACATCTCACATTTTTTATTGTTTTCTTATCTCACATTTATTCAAAATAAATGGACTATTTCATTACATTTAACATAAAATATAATTTTATATGCGTACATATTTGTCAGGGACTTGTTTCGTGCTTATTTTACTAAAAATAAAAATTGATGTTGTGGGAGTTCGAACCATGACTGCCGGCTCTTCAACCGATGTCTCTACTGCTACGCTATGGCTTCTTGGCTTACTTTGCATATTTAGTTCTTATATCCTTTTCCACTGACTGCTAACTGTGGCTAAGCTGCCCGCGCAAACGAGCGCACTCACGGGCAAACATCTTTAAGATTTGTTCATTTATATATTTTATGTTCATAGTCTGTGGGGGCATGTGTTGTGTTGTGTTTATTCACATTTCCATGGCCTCTGTCGTGGGTGTTTACTTTGGGCACTTTTACTCTTCTGGGGGCGTGTCCGCTTGCAGGGCTCGTCCTACGGACACGCCCCCTACTGTCTTCCATGGACCATGTTAGCCTTAGGTATGATTCAGCATTCAGCATGCTCTCATGAATATGCAGAGCATGCTGACATCACTCCGTTATAACTCTTACACGGAGGCTTCGTGAATCCTGCCCATTATGTAAATTGTCACATCTTACTATTTTGAGTATCGTAAAAAGTGTGTAAGCATGTAACCTCTCTTGTGAGAATTAGCTCTGGTATACATTATCCAATGTACCATAAAATATTAGAACTCTAATTTATTGAGATTTAATCTATATGCTTTTATGCCTTGGACCTATATAAAATATTACATGCTTTTCTCCATGTTTCCATTAAAACGATCAGTAGTAATTAGTTAATCATCTGCATATCTTAAATATGTAAGTCAAATTCTATCAATTTATTTCCTTAGCATGATCTTTGCAACTTAAGTGTTGACTGCTGTTACATAAAAGGAGGTCAAGGGAAGGCAACCTTACCATATCCAAGTTCTTTCAAACTGCTTTGACACCATAATATTAACCCTTGAGTGTGAAAATGCAATCTTATATCAAGTATCAATCATTTGTATTAATTGTACTGGAGAATTATAGTATAACACCTGAAATATAAAGTTATGATTTATTTAATCACAGGCTATAGCCACAACAAGTAATTAGAAGAGTGAATTATTATTAAGTTCAATGTACATGTCATCTAGGAAATATCCTAACATATAGTTATAAGCCAATATGTTGCTAGTGCAACATATCAATAATTCACATGATCTCCACACTATAACAATATGAAATGTCAGGACCTGCTAGTGAGAATCCCGAAATATGGAGACTGAATGGCCGAATTCTTAGTCTGAGGTGCCATTTAATGTAATATTCCCTTTTCTCTGAGATATGATGATCTTGGAGTTGGTATATAAAAGTTTGTGGTGCAGAGTGTGGGGGGCTGGGCTTGACTACAGAAACAATACTTTTAAAGAAAAAGAGCAATTTTCCAGATTGGGTCTCCTCTTATGTTTTTGGTCTTTTTTTGTAAAAAGTGCATTTCAAGTGTTGGCATTTCAAAAGAGAGCTGTAATATGGGCTATAACTTCACTTATAATTAAGAAATTGCATGTCGTCTAAATAGCTGTGATTTGTAAGATCTAGAGTGATGTGTTTCATCTGTATTTCTTAAGATTTGTTCATTACAATTCAATTTTATTAGGCATATATCCAAAAAAATGAAACAAGGTTAAGAAGATGGATGATAAACCAAGGAACAAAGCTGAGGAATAGCATGATAGCTGATGCTTTACTTAGGACTCCACAGACAGTGAAATTTCTAAGTGTGCACTAGAAGTGAATAGTTTCCTGTAGGAGATGTCATTGTTCTTTACGTTTGACAATGAAGCTAGCGTATATAAGTTGGAAGAGTGGAAGGCTTGCTATTTTGTGTGTGTGTGTGTGTGTGTGGGGGGGGGGATTATTCTCTGCAAGAAATGCTTGCATTCAGAGCTTTTACCTTTTAGTGTTTAGGTCATTTTTGTTCACAGTTTTGGTTTCTCACTACCTTGGCATTTGAACATTTGAACTTTCATAGCCGAAGATTCAAAAATAAAAGAATCTGTGATCAATAATGAAATCAGTTCAACAGACCATTCCAGTCACCAACTAGCAACAATAATATATTGCTTAACTATTGCACAATGAATAGCATCTTATAAAAAGGTTCATATTGGGGCATCTGTAGAGCCTATCTTTATATTATAAGGGTTATAACCCAAGGAAATGAATACAGTTCTATGAAGTAAACCATAAGAAACATTCACTAAATCATAACAGAATGGAATTTTGTTCAAAAGCAAAATGTCACAACAATATTTTTGTACCTAGTATTATACAATATCTGCACATATTTCTTCTTCATTAACTCTGTCTACCCTTTAATTGTATTTCTAGTAGTAATAGTATGAATTCCTTCATGAATAAACATCTTTGCTTTGAAATGAGATACACTTATTTCAGCATCAGTCAACCAACTGCAATATCTTTCACATTGCTTATAATAATATGAATCAAGTAACTATTACAGCTTGCAAATATCCTAACCCTTTGGCCAGTGAGTATTTCCTTGTTGTTTAATACATCAGTAATACGGGATATATTGACAAGAGCTTACAAGACTATACTCAACCATAAAAAGAAAAAGAAGGAAAGAAAGAAAGAAAGAAAGAAATAAAGAAATAAAGAAAGAAAGAAAGAAAGAAAGAAAGAAAGAAAGAAAGAAAGAAAGGCCTTGTTTTGGTGAGGTGCCAACCAGGCAGTCAAATAATTAAGCTGGTTCATTTCATATATCACATCTTCTTTTTTGTACCACAGCTAGCAAATCTTTCACTCCATATATCATTTATTTTCACAAGGAATACAAAATATGACATCATATTTTTATCACACAACATCTTTCTAATAACAAAAACGGATCTTCTATGACAGAGCACTTCACCTGGTAAACCTGCTCTATTTAAATGTTAGCATCTTCCAACTATCACCTCTTCCTCTGAATTATCACTGCTAAAATGTTATCCTGGTCAACAGATTTCACAATTTTAACAATAACTGGCCATACTTTATTAGTATTTTTATTAATACTTTATTAATATTTTGTGACAGCTGTTTAACTGAATGGGTTAACATTCTGTCCATGCATCAGGTTACAATGAAAAGTGTTTATTTATTTATATGTTTTTTGTTACTTCAGTGCCTGATTCAGCCTAACATCACTATCCCATGATTCACGGATATCAAACAACTACAGTGTGCTCCCCCTAGGCCTTGTTCAGTTGTATCAATGTTATGGCAAGTGTAGTATGAGCTATTTGTAGGCTGTCCAGCTAGTTTTGCACACTACATCACTTAAGCCTATGCTGGTCAATTTAGCCTCATTTATTTGCAATTCAGAAGCCTGTTTGTCTTGTTAAAATTGCAACAACTTGATCTTGTCTTGGATGTGAGTAAGGCCATACACAGATATTTTCAAATGATCAAGCATTTGCAATATTTAATGGGTGCTGTTTGTCAAAGATGCTAACTGACTCAGTTGAACTCATCAAACATTCTGAGACATTATCTGAATGGATAAATAATGATTATATGAAGTGAATGACAACTAAACCCAGCCCAATACTGTGAAAACAAGCAAAAAAATACTTTTATTGATCTAGAAAATAAGCTTAAGTGTCCTATACCCCCACGAGGTAGAAAACGGGTCTATATTAGATGATCGAACTTTCAAAAATTCGACCGTCATATAGTTGACACCATATGATCAAACTTTTAAAAGTTCGAACATCTAATAAAAAAAAAAATAATAAACTACACAAATAATCTACCTGAATATTTTAAGGAAGGGGGAACCCCCCTGTACCCCGCCACATGGAGGGCTGCACCCCCCACATCCCCAGCTCCTTAAATATACCAACTTCAAGATCACACTACAGTGCAGAAATGGGAAATCTTCCCATTCCGCGCTATACGGAGACCTCCGTTAAAACATTTGAACTTTCAAAAGTTCAATCATATGGTGTTGAGCATATGATGGTTGAACTTTTGAAAGTTTGATAATCTAATATAGACCTGTAGAAAACATCCCGCACCCCCTAACTTATTTTTATAGCTCTCTGGTCATACAGCAATAGAGAAAATGGCAAACGCCTGGTTCGTTTTGCTGGTTTACTGAAAGTAGATTTCAGTATAATATGCCTGTCATATTGGGACCCCATATACTAATCACTGAACTGCTTCCACATTCTTAATTGAACTCACGTTAGCAGTAACACATTCAATCTTACACGTTTTGCCTGGTAATAATTGGCCATAAGTGATATCTACCAAATATGGTTTGTGACCTTCATGCCTGGCAGCATTTATAACTTGAGAAATTGCATAATTGGGTACATTAAAGTCATCTTCTAATATGGCATTTGATGTATTTAGGCTTTTACAATTTGCAAGAGATAGGTTCATAGGTATGTACTAGGCTATTGGCCCAACGGCCTAAGTAAGACTAGCCAACAAGGTTCCCTGGTTTACGCCACCCAAGAAAGTTATTTTCCTGTGCAACTGTCAAGCAGAGCCAAAGAAGTGATCCCTGTGGTATAGTTCCTATTTCCCATCCCCTTATCAAGATTTTTCTTGAAGAGTGCTAATGAGGAGCTTTGCTTTACATAGATGGGTAGCTTGTTCCAGAGTATGGGAAGTCTCTGGGACAGGAATCTATTCCTCCAGCCTGTCCTGTTTATTGTGGTGACAAGGTTTAGGTCCCTAGAGCATGTAGCTTGGAGGGATTGGAATATCTTTAGGTGTAGCATGTCCAACAGTTCTGGGTTTGACATAGCTTTCTATGTTAGGCAGAGATCACCTTGGAGTAGGTGATATGCTATGGAGTAAAGCTGGAGTTTTTTGAGACAGTTAGTGTAGAGCATCTGTTTGAGGTCAGTAATCCTCTTTGTGAGGTACTTCTGTGGCCTTTCCTGCTGCTGCAGATGTCTTGTGAGGTACATTCCAAAAGGGGTGCTGTACTCTATAATGGGTCTAATGAGTGTTGAGCAGAGGGGAACAATGACCTCTTTTTTCCTAGATGAGAACCCTTTTGTGACGAGGTGTGCCACATAGAAGGATTTCCTGACTACTGTGGTGATGTGATTATCAAAGGAGAAACAACTGTCCACCTGGGTCCCCAGGTCTCTTATCATTCATCCAGTGTTAAGTAGACTGCAACCTATGTGGTAGTTCATGGCTACAGAGTTTTTACCAAAGAGGATGACAATGCACTTTTTGGCATTGAGCTTGATGCCATGTCTCTGACACCAGGTATCTGTCTCAGTGAGGCCCTTCTGTAGGATGTCCACATCATTTGGGGACTCAACTATGGCTCCTAGTTTGCAGTTATCTGTGAACTTCGTTAGCCAAAGCCCATCTGTGTTAGCCTGTAGAAGTAGATACCAAACAACAGAGGTCCCAGAACTGAACCTTGTGGTACTCCACTTGTCACTGGTTTGAAGTCAGATTTGGAGTCTGCAACTTTTACAGTGTGGGTTCTGTCAGTGAGCCAGTTGGCAACCCATCTTGTGACATAGGGATTTATACCTAGTTTAATGAGTTTAGCTATAATTCCAGAATGGGGGGGGTGGTGTTGAAAGCCTTGGCGAGGTCAAGATAGGCTGTGTGAACCACCTTATCCTCATCTACAGCTTTGGTGAATGCCTCAAAGAAGTCGATCAGGTTCAGGAGGCATGATCTGCCTTTCACAAACCCAAATTGGGTGGGGACCAGAGTTTGGAGGTTACCAATGTCTTTGTTTATGAGTTCCATGATGATACGTTCCATGGCCTTACAGACCAGACTCATCAGGCTAATAGGGCAATAGTTCCCGGGATCAGTGGTGGCTCCCCCTTTGTGGAGTGGGATAACTGTTGCTGTGCACCATTCAGTGGGCACAAAGCCTGATGTGAGACTATGATTGAAAATGGTGCTTATCTGGAGAGTCAGTTCTTTCTGAAGTTCATGTAAAACGCAGCCTGGGATGTTGTCCAGTCCCATGAATGCTGTATTTCTGGCTTTAGAGAGTGCAGCTTTTACCTGCATAGTTGTGATTATAGGAACTCTGCATTCTTCCTGTATAGATATGGGCCCTTTAGAGGGTGAGAGAGGGGTAAAGTTAGCACTGAACCTATCTGCCTGGACGTTGGCAATATCAGTTGGTTCTGTAATTTTCAAGCCGTTGTGCTGTAACTCAGAGCAGATCAGGGTGTTGCCATTGAGATTCTTGACATAGCTATAGAATGCTTTGTGATTGTCCCTAGAATCAGTGGCAATTTTGTTTTCGTAGCTAGCTTTGGAGGATCTTAAAAGGGATCTCAGCTTCTTACTGAGGCTGATGAGGGAACTCCTCCACTCATGGGCTTTTACTCTCTTTTGGAACAGTTTCTTCTTTCTGTTGTAGAGTTTGTTTATGGCAGGGGACCACCAGATTGGTTTCCTTTTTTTTTGGAGGATAGCATCTTGGTTCTGTTTGGGATAGCATGATCCATGCACTCTTGTAAGTGCTTATAGAGTGCATCTGTGTAGGATTCATCAGTCATAACTGTATTGTCCATCTGCATAGGTGTCATGAAGTTCACCACTTCTGTCTTAGGAAGCATGAAGTTGGCTTTGGAGAAATCTTTTACCATGATTTCCTTAATGGGGGAGAGATGTGGATATCTAGGGTGATTAGCTTATGGTCGGATATGACCAACGAGGAGTTGCTTCAGGTGTGGAACACTGGTCACTCATGCTGGTAATGACTAGGTCTAGGATAGTGCTGCCCCTGTTGGGGGTGTGGTTAAGTTGATCCAGGGAATTAGAATTTATGAATTCCAGAAAGCGCTTAGCGAAGGAGTTGGTACATGAGTAGTTTTCCCAGTTAATGGTGGGGTAGTTGAAACAACCCATTATTAGGGTGTTTTGTTGAACCCTAATATTTTCCAGTATATCAAGAAAAGAGGAGTGGGAATCCTGGGGCATGGTGGGGGATCTGTAGCAAGCTACAATTTGGATTGCAGTTTTGCCCAGAGTTAGTTGCACTTGGATAGCCTCTGATGCATTATGCTGAGCAACTAGCCTGGAGGTGTGAATATCCTTAATGAATATGGACTCACCTCCGCATTTGGTGTTCCGGTCCAAGTTAGGTGGACGAAAAGTGTGGTATGAGTTATAGCTGGTAATGCAGGGGTGCTCTCTGGAGCCCTGAACCAGGTCTCAGTCACTGCACAGATATCGGTGTTCTCCATTTTAAGGAGTGCCTCAAGGGAGTGCATTTTGAGATTTAGACTTCTAGCATTGAGTAGCATTACCCTCAGTTTTTGTTTGCCTGTTGCTGTTCCAGTGGTGAATTTGTCATTTGAACCTTGCCTAAAAAAGGCACTATAAGGGCAGCAAGAGCCTTAGCCAGTATCCGGAATCACAGGTGTGACAGATGCAAGACATCTCTGTAGTAGCATTGTGGTCTGTTGACCATGTTGTACCAGGCAGACAGATACTGGATCCCCTTAGAATGACACCAGAAGCTTAGCCAATTGTTGAAGTCAATCATTTTGTCCTTGTACTGCAGTATCATTCTGGTCAATGGCAGGATGCTACTCAGTGCTAGGGTCATACCTGCTTGGGCTACAAGATTGGAGAGCTCTTCCATGTCTCTTTTCATGTAGTCCAGTGAGGTACCTTTCAGGTCATTCACACCAGCATGGACAATGACAGAGTCATATTTATACTTGTTGTGGCGTGACCTGAGATTGTGGGTAATGTGACAGATCCCGGCACCCAACAGGCAGCTGACAGTAACCTTCGCCTTGTTTAGCCTGGTGAGTGGGACATCAATGTGCCTGACTATAGTGTTGGGTACATTGTTTTGCCTTATGGGACGAGGTTGAGTGGCACACTGAGTCTGTGGGATAGGTGTCATTTGGATTGTGTTGGGGGTTGGAGGTTGCTAGAAATACAAGGTATTTGAAGTTGAGTCATATTTTGACAATGTTGGAATTCGACATTGTCATTTTCGCAGACGTGGGTTGATGATCCCACCATTCGATGGGGTCCATTTCGACCTAACCATAGTAAACTTTACATCAACTCCATTATATCTGTATCATGATGAGAGAAAATGGAAAGTAATATCCAAAAAGTGAAAACATCATGTGAAACAACAGCAGCAGAATGTATGATGATTGGGATCTTGCATTTCAGTAATATAAAAATACTCCACCACTGGAAGCTAGTCTCTCTCAACCACACAAAATGATTGTGAAACAAATTGCCTTCTTCAGTTATATTACTTACCCATGACAATTTTCACATAATAAAGGAGCTGCTGAAGAGAAACTAGAAGAGGCAGAATTACTATTATGATGTAGTCTGTATGAGGCTGCCAGATTTAAATGGCAGATTCAGAATAAGAGTACAAAGGCAATGGAAAAGTCTACATATGGAAGGGTCTATATTAAAAACACAAAACCCCTTTTGAGCGAATACGACAACAGCGACACATAAAGCCTGAACTGCAAATACGCCAAACCCCCTAAAACACGAAATTTAAGATCTCAAATTGTCATAATCGGCCAACCCCACCGCCCACTACATACTACCTACCCAAAAATAATAAATAAACCACATACATACACTAACCAATCCCGACTTCTAACCCTACACTAAACCTTACATACATTACTATCTATCTTCTTCATCTTTCTGCTGCTCCCATTAGAGGCCGCCACAGCAGATCAACTGTTTCCATTTCTTCCTGTCCTCTGCATCTTGATATGTCACACCAACAACCTGCATGTCCTCTCTCACCACATCCATAAACCTTATCTTAGGCCTCCTTCTTTTCCTGTTACCTGGCAGCTTCATCCTTAGCATCCTTTTCCCAATATACTCTGCATTCCTCCTCAGTACATGTCCAAACCAATGTAATCTTGCCTCTCTAGCTTTGTCTCCAAACCTTCCAACCTGGGCTGATCATCTAATATACTTATTCATAATCCTGTCCATCCTCGTCACACCCAGTGCAAATCTTAACATCTTCAGCTCTGCCACATCAAGCTCTGACTCTTGCCTTTTTGTCAATGCCACTGTCTCCAGCCCATATAACATAGCTGGTCTCACTACCCTCTTGTAGACCTTCCCTTTCACTCTTACTGGTACTCGTCTGTCACAAATCACTCCTGACACTCTTCTCCACCCACTCCATCCTGCCTGCATTCTCTTCTTCACCTCTCTTCCATACTCACCATTACTTTGAACTGTAGATCCCAAGTACTTAAACTCATCCACCTTCACCACCTCTACTCCTTGCATCCTCACCATTCCTCTATCCTCCCTCTCATTCACACACATATATTCTGTCTTAGTCCTGCTGACCTTCATTCCGCTTCTCTCTAGAGCATAGCTCCACCTCTCCAGGATCTCCTTCACCTGTTCCCTACTCTCACTACATATCACAATGTCATCTGCAAACATCATAGTCCACGGGGACTCCTGTCTGATCTCGTCTGTCAACCTGTCCATCACCATTGCAAATAAGAAAGGGCTCAGAGCTGATCCTTGATGTAATCCCACCTCCACCATAAACACATCCGTCACTCCCACCGCAGACCTCACTGCTGTCATACTACCCTTGTACATATCCTGTACCACTCTTACATACTTCTCTGACACTCCCGACTTCCTCATACAATACCACAACCCCTCTCTAGGCACCCTGTCATATGCTTTCTCTAAATCCACAGACACAATGCAACTCCTTCTGACCTTCTCTGTACTTCTCCATCAACACTCTCAGAGCAAACATTGCATCTGTAGTGCTCCTTCCTGGCATGAAACCATACTTCTGATCACTGATCATCACCTCCCCTCTTAACCTAACTTCCACTACCCTTTCCCATAACTTCATGCTGTGACTGATCAGTTTAATCCATCTGTAGTTACTACAGCACTGCACATCACCCTTATTCTTAAAAATCGGTACCAAAACACTTTTTCTCCATTCCTCAGGTATCCTCTCACTTTCCAAGATTTCATTAAACAATCTAGTTAAAAACTCCACTGCCATTTCACCTAAGCACCTCCATGCTTCCACAGGAATGTCATCTGGACCAACAGCCTTTCCGTTCTTCATCCTCTTCATAGCTATCCTTACTTCCTCCTTGCTAATCCACTGCACTTCATGATTCACTATCCGCACATCATCTGACCTTATTTCCATCTCATTCTCTTCATTCATCAACCCCTCAAAGTACTCTTTCCATCTGCTCAACACACTCTCCTCACTTGTGAGTACGTTTCCCTCATTATCCTTTATCACCCTTACCTGCTGTACATCTTTACTAGCTCGGTCCCTCTGTCTAGCCAGGTCATTTTCTTCCTCCTTAGTGTCCAACCTTTTATACAACTCTTCATACGCCTTATCCTTAGCCTTTGCCACCTCTCTCTTTTCCATGCACCTCATCTCCTTATACTCTTATCTACTTTCTTCATCTCTTTGACAATCCCACTTCTTCTTTGCCAACCTCTTTCTCTGTATACTCTCCTGTACTTCTTCATTCCACCACCAGGTCTCCTTGTCCTTCTTCCTCTTTCCAGATGTCACACCAAGCACCTTTCTATGCACTTACCTTAACCGCACCCTAACCCGAAGGTCCGTAACTATCGCACACTTACCCTATGGAGATATACCCAAACAAAACAAATAATCCACACACATACACTAACAAGACCCTACTTGTAACCCTACACTAAACCTTACATACATTACCTATCTATGCATTTACCTTAACCCACACCCTAACCCTAAGGTCCGTAACTATTGCACACTTACCTTACGGAGCTATACCACAGACGGGCCAACTATGACAAATCGACATTTTGAATTTCACGGTTTTGGACGTTCGCTGTTTTCTGATTCACTCAAATGGATCTTTGAGCTTCTAATATAAACCCCATATGGAAGCCAAAGTAATGGATAGTACAACAAGGCCAATTTCCTATGGTTTGTTGAGAAAATGATAATCTGTATAAGCAAAATAATCATTTGTATAAGGCAAATAGGATAAAGTTAACGTTCCAGGAAAATGGGAAAGCAAAAGAAGTTATATCTAGTATAGTTGCAAGAAAATATAAACTGAAAACTTTGAGAAAAACAGAACAGCTGTCATGCAAAACTCTTGAAGTCTCCAAGGAAATCCGCGATGCATTAAATATATTTCATAATGAAGATCTCACCTGTTGTGGAAACAACACTTGTTAGATATTTATTGGAGGTATGGAAAGAAACCTATTGAAGAAACTAAAAAAGATATACAGGCAATTCAAGAGGTAAAGGTGATTTTATAGCATGCAACCTGTAACTATTTTCATAGTATCATATAATTATGCCATGATATTGTACTTTTTAGCATTTCGCTTTTAAACATTTTTGAACACCAGCTGTTGACATGTGTGAGTTCCATTCGAAGCTTTTGTGTACCTGAGGAAGATTTGAGGATGGCACCAAGTTCACAGTTGTCTTCAAACTTGGTTATCCAGAGATCCCAATTTGTAATTTGAAGATCCATCATGAAGATGCCAAAAAGTAAGAGTCTCAGGATGGAACCCCAAGGAACACCACTGGTCACGTTCATGTTTCTTGAGGATGCTCCTGCTGCCCTCACTACATGGATTCCATTGCTCAGCCAATTTTTATATCCACTTAACTTTAAAGGGATCAATCTGGAGCTCAATCAGGTTTGTTTTTATGTTTGCATGTGGTATGGTGTCAAAGGTCTTAGCCAGGTTGAGCTATGCTGCATGGATGGAACATACATTTTATAGTGCTTCTGTTAGTCTCTCAAAGAAGTTAACAAGATTCATTAGACAGGATTTAGTCTTATCAAAGACAAACTGATAGGGATCAAATATTATAGGAATGATATAATTATTAATTAGGTCAGTCATGTCATGGTCCATGCCTTTGATGATGAAACTAGTCAGTCTAAAGAGTCTGTTGTATCCAGGGTCAGTGGCAGGTCCACCTTTGTGAAGTAGCATTACACCAGTTCTGTGCAATACCTCAGTGACAAATCTACTGACAAAGGGCAGAATAAATAGCTGTAGAAACAAACATTAGATCATGTATTTTACAGATTATCAGGCAAATGGCTATATCATCAGGCTCCATAGATGAAGTATATTACATTCTGGACTCTAGCCTTTACAAATGTTCTTTGCATATGGTGTAAGGCGTAAACATATATGGGATGTGTGGTCTTTATATGGTTGTTTTGGAGGTTAAAGTTTCACTGAATTTGATGGCTAGTATGTTGGTTATCTCTACTGGATCCAAGTAGATAATACCATAGGGTTTTTTGAGCTACCTATGGCAGCATAAACTATTTTTTTAATTTTTCCTTATGTAGGGAACCATGCTTGGCAATACCAACTGTAGAGCAAAGAGAAACGACATCAGAATGGTAGTATATGTTATCGAAATTACAGATAGTGAATGGAATTCACAAGTAAGAAGTGCATTCAAGTAAATAATTCTTTCTTTTCACATCTCCTTTCAGCATCAGAGATGTACTTTGTAGAACACATTATAAAACCTTTTGTTAGTGATATATTATGTTACGGTGGACAGACTAATTATCACATGTTGTTACCAATAGAGACAACAGCAGATTTTTAAAAGTACAATGATATCATAAAATACAAGGACATTATTTATTTATTTGACATTTGTTAACTTGGAATGTCTGACTGAGCTTGCGCCCTTTTTCAGCAGAGACCAGGGGGAAAAGCTACAGAAGGTATTACATACACCATAAAAATGTTTACAAACAGTACAGTACACATGAGATAATGTAAACATGCATCATAATGCTTCAATTCTCACTTGTAGCATGAGAGTTTAAAACATACCTCTCAACCTGGAAACATCAAAAATCTGGGCAAAAACCATGAAAAATAGGTGCAAATTTGTATGCTGATTAACATAAAATTTGCATGCATAATTATGTAACCCCACCCACTCCAATGAAATTGTGGGATACCAACTTTCAAACGAAACTGGAGAACAGACAACCAAAATATGGCACCAGAGCCCCCCTGCAGCCATTCCAATGTCCCATTACCTGGCTATTTCACCCCATTTACCATAAACATTAATGTGCATACTGCTTTACTTTGACAGTGATTATTTGGATTTTATTTTTACATTTTATAGCACAATGCACAACCACTAATAGACATCTGTTAAAAAAAAACAATACTGTCTCAGAATGAAAACAGACTCATCATTAAAACTTCTCTGCCCTTGAAACTCACATTCATTGAAACAGCATTGAAACCCACACCACATCCAAAGAAAATGCATCTGGCCAGTGGTAGATAAAGATTACCTTTTGGCCAGTGGTAGAGAAAGATTACCTTTGGACTATTTTTAAAATTCAAATCATAGGGCCCTTGCACATAAAACAATAAACATAAACATGTTCTTCGCTATACCTTCCTGACTTTATTAAATTACTTGCATAGCTTCTTGAACTTATTTTCAATTTCAGTTTTTTGCTTGACTCGCTCTGATTTGTATTAGACCAACTCAATAGCTGTAAACCACAACAAAATAAACTAGATGAACTGCATGTTTTAAGACTTCCCATTTTTAGTCCAAGTATTGACAGACCCTCTCCTATATTCTGAATCATCAAAACTATTGTTGTAATCCAGGTGTTGTTAACTGGACACTCTTGCTTCTCCACTGTCTGCAGTGGAAAAAAATATGTTCCTGAATTTGGGTTAATACTTGTTGCTCTTTCCACTGAGGCACAAATGTCTTTGCACATGACATTTTCTCACTTCTGCTGTGTCTGTAGCTACATTCTTGACCTGTTACACCCACCCTCTTTAAAAGTACAACACAGTACAGTATCAGCAATGTATCTACATACCGTAGGAGTAGAACCCACAGCCTTCTGCATTAAAACCAAGCATTTATCCTGTTATGCTATTAATAATACAAGCAGACTCAGCATAAGCAACACTAAACAGCTGTTGCCCTGAAGCTCTCAGCTCCTTGTGAAATCCACCCAACAGTCAACTGTTTCTCTCAAATTTGCAGCAGAAGAAATCTGGAAAAAGCCAACATTTATTGGGGGGACAAAAGCTCAAAAATCAGGGACACGTTTTAAACATTGCTTGCATAATTTTGGAAAGTTGCTAGAATAAAATGTTGTGTTATCACCATACATTTCAATTCTTGACTTCAGGACCCTGTGCACTACAGTCAGAGCCACATACCACTATGTCAAATCAGCAGTTTCCTGAAGAATCGAAAGTGAATTCACTTTTCACTTTTCACCATAGCTCTCAACCTCTTAGCACAAAAAACCTGGACAAAGCCAATAATGGGGGAATACAGAATTCATTTCCCACCATAGCTCTCAACCTCTTAGTACAAACAAACCTGGACAAAGCCAATAATGGGGGAATAAAGCCAAACTGATAGGTTCATAGGTTCATAGGTTCATACTAGGCTATCTGCCCGAGGGCATTTATAAGCCTAGCCCATAGTTTTGTGGCTTACACCACCCCTTTTGTATGGGGAACTATACCCATTATTTTGCTGTGCCTCTGTCTAGTAGTGACACTGAGGTAATCCCTGGAGTATATCTGCAATCTCCCATCCATTGGTCAAGATTTCTCTTGAACAAGCCCAGCAAGGTGCTCTGCCTCACATATACCGGGATTTTGTTCCACAGCATAGGGAGTCTTTGGGTGATGAATCTATCCCTCCAGCACGTCCTATTAATAGCCGTGTTGAGGTTTAAGTCTCCCACCCTTGTGGCTCTGACGGATCTAGATTTTTTGAGGTGAAGCATATCCATCAAATCTGGGTTTGACATGGCCTTGTATGTCAGGCAAAGGTCACCTCTGAGCAAGCGATGCGACTGAATAGAGCTGGAGTTCTTTCAGTCGGGCAGCATAGGACAGATTTTTGAGACCCTTTATCCTTTTGGTGAGGAACTTTTGTGGCCTCTCCAGCTGCTGCAAGTGTCGGGTCAGATACATTCCGAATGGGGCATTGTACTCAATCATTGGTCTGATGAGTGATGAGTATAGGGAGACTATGACCTCCCTTGATCTAGATGCGAATCCCTTCATGATAAGGTGGGCAATGTAGAAGGTCTTCCTAACTACTTTAGCTACATGGGTGTCGAATGACAGGCTACTGTCAACCTGGGTCCCCAGGTCCCTGATAACTTCTTCTGTGCTCAGAGGATTACCACCTATATGGTAGCTAGGGGTAACCTTGTTTTTCCCGAAGGGTATGACTATGCATTTTGGCATTTAACTTTAGGCCATGGCTCTGGCACCAGTCATCCGTTTCTGTGAGACCCTTCTGAAGGATATCTGTGTCAGATGTGTTTTCGACTATGGCGCCCAGTTTGCAGTCATCTGCAAACTTAGTCAGCCATAACCCTCCTGTGTTTGCTTGTACTTCGGAAAAGTAGATGCCAAACAAGAGTGGGCCCAGGACTGAGCCCTGTGGGACACCACTTGTGACAGGCTTTGAGTCTGACATGGCGCCAGCAACTCTGACCCTGTGGGTTCTGTCACTCAGCCAGTTTGTGACCCATCTTGTGATGTACGGGTTAACATTTAAGCTGATGAGTTTTTCAATGATACCCGAGTGGGGTATTGTATCGAAGGCCTTCGCCAGATCGAGGTAGGCTGTATGGACTGCCTTTCCCTCATCAATGGCTTTGGTGACTGTTTCGAAAAAGTCAACCAAGTTTAAAAGGCATGATCTGCCTTTGACAAAGCCAAACTGGGTTGGATCCAAAGTCTGCAAATTCCCTATGTCTTTATTTATGAGGTCCATTATGATCCTCTCCATAGCTTTGCAGATAAGGCTTGTCAAGCTAATGGGCCGGTAATTTCCAGGGTCTGTGGAGGCACCGCCCTTGTGAAGTGGGACCACAGTCGCAGTGCGCCACTCCCTGGGTATGTATCCAGAGGTGAGACTATGATTAAACAGCTGTCCTAGCTGTGGGTTTAATTCCTCGTTGAGTTCGTGGAGCACACAGCCTGGGACACCATCACGTCCCATGGATGCTGTGTTTTTTGCTTTGGAGAGAGCAGTACTCACTTGGGCGTTTGAGATGTTTGGGGGGCTGCAACCATTTGGTATAGATATCTCTCCTTTTGGGGGGGAGGGGGGGGAGGTTGCACTGAACCTGTCAGCCAGTATGTTGGCAATGTCTGTAGGATCAGTAATCTTCACATCATTTTGAACCAGTTCTGAGCATATCTGGGAGTTTCCTACCTGGTTTCTAACATAGCTAAAGAAGGCCTTATGATTGTCTTTTGAGTCTTTAGCTATTTTTCTCTCAAAATTTGCTTTGGATGATTTTATGAGAGCTCTTAGTTTTTTACTTATAGTGATCAAAGGTGTCTTACCTTTTAAGGATTTTGCACTATCTTGTATTAGCTTCCTCCTTTTGTTGTAGAGTTTGTTTATGGCTGGGGTCCACCAGACTGGACGCTTGCCCTTGGTGCTTGGGATTGCCTTATCCATGCAGTCCTGCAGGTGCTGGTAGAAGGCATTTGTAAGTGATTCAGCGGCTTGAGTACTGTTTTCCGCCAGCTCGGGGGCCTTAAAGGAGACCACACTAGTCTTTAGAAGTGTGAAGTCGGCTTTCGAGAAGTTTTTTTACTGTGGTCTTTTTTATTTCAGGTGGGGGTGGGATGAGGACCTCCAGCAAGATTAGTTTGTGATCAGATCTCACGAGTGAGGGGTATACTTCCGGTGTTGAACATTGTGCTCCCATGTTCGTGATGATGAGATCAAGTATGTTTTCTCCTCTTGTGGGGATGGTGACTAGTTGTTCCATGGCATTTGAGTTTATGAATTCCAGGAACTTTTGGGCTAGGGTGTTTGGGCTTGAGTAGTGTTCCCAGTCTATATTAGGGTAATTGAAGTCACCTAGTATGATGGTGTTTGGAGATACATTTATCCCCTCCAGTATTTTCAGGAAAGCCATGTCAGGTTCCTGAGTTTGTGAGGGTGGCCTGTAACATGCTACAATTTGCAGAGCAGTCTTGCCTATGGTTAATTGCACCTGGATGGTCTCCGATGCATCGTGCGTTGCCACCAGTCTTGAGGTGTGGGTGTCCTTGATGAATATGGATACCCCCCCCTCCTTTCTTGGTATTGTCCGGATTTTGGGGCGGAGCATGATATGAGGTAAAACCTGTTAGTGCTGGGGTGCTCTCAGGAGCCTTGAACCAGGTTTCTGTCACAGCACAGACATCGATGTTCTCCATACTGAGAAGGGCCTCGAGTGCATGCATTTTGAGATTTAGACTTCTGGCATTGAGCAGCATTACCCTTAGTTTTTCCTTTTTGTGTTCTAGGGTGGTAGGTTTAGAATTTGAGCCTTGCCTAAAAAGGCACTATGGGGTGGCAAGAGCCTTTGCCAATATCCGAATCCCAGGGTGACAGGTGCAAGCCGTCCCTTAGCGAAGCGTGTCTTGTCCAGCATGTCATCCCAGGCAGACAGACATTGGATCCCCTTTGAATGACACCAGAGTTTAAGCCAATTGTTAAAGCTGATCATCTTATCTCTGTATTGTGGCATCATTCTTGGTGAAGGTAGGATACTGCTCAAGGTCAGGGTCATACCTGCCTGGGCTACATAATCAGAGAGCTCCTCAATGTCTCTTTTCATGTAGTCCAAGGAGTGCGTCTCAGGTCGTTTACACCAGCGTGGACAATGACTGAGTCGTATTTGTACCTGCTGTTGAGAGACCTGAGTGCTTGCGTTATGTGGCGGATTCTAGCGCCCGACAGACAGCTTACTGTAACTCTCTCCTTACTCAGTCTGGTGAGTGGGACGTCAGTGTGTCTGACTATGGAGTCACCAATGACTAGTGTGTCTGGCATTGTGTTTGGCCTTAAGGGCTGTGACTGTTTGACACTCTGACTGTGAGGTCTATGTGTTGCAGGTGTTGTGTTCTGAGGTGGTGGTTGTTTGGGTGTCTGCTTTGGTGGCCTCTGCTGTTTTGGTAGATTTTTAATCAGAGCCTCCGAGTATGTCTTTGTGTGTTTATGTGTATGATTTGAGGTTGTGATGGTACTATGTGAGACTGGGTCTATAGTGTGTGTGGTAACCTTCTCCTCCTGTCTGGTCTTGCCAGTCCTAGGTTGAGAGAGCTCAGCCTCCAGTTTGGCCGTATAGTAGCATCTCTCGCATGTATTTGTGTTTTGTGGGAGGAGGAGAGGGTTGTCTGTGTACATGAGGCAATTGTAACATTGCCTCAATATTCCCAGGTTCACCAGCTGAGCAGGAGAGGATACTAGCAACTGATCCCTCGACATGCTAGAAGGAATAGACAAAAAAACTGTAAAAGAGATTCTGGGGGATGTGGGTGTCCGAGAAATGGGGTTCACCTTTTTGGGGTACTATCTATAACAAGATTGCTGTATCTCGGTGATAAGTACTGTAGGAGCAAGTGCTAGGTTTGACAGATACAGAATAGGCTACTCGGAGTCAGGTAGAGATGATCTTTTTAGTTATAGGATATGCTGATTAGATCAGTAGTATAGTTCGAGGAAGGTAGTTTTAAGGTAAAATTTGAAGAGTGGACTTTAGGTAGCCCTAATAGTTTAAATCTGCTTAACCGGTGCTGCCCTAGTGTGCAACGGTAGCAGCTCAGCAGCTAAACCGCAGCAACGCTGCGTTTAAGCGTTTATATCAGGGGCTGAAAGAAGCTAGGAACTGGCCCAAAACGACCAATAAACTACAAGTTGCTGGCTGAAACCTCACAAAACTGGACCAACAGGCAGCTCAATGCTTCCCACTCCCAGTGGTAAGCAAGGGAACTTCCTCTCTTCCAAATTAGGTAAAGAATCAGTAACAGGAACTGCAAGCAAAGTCCAGGGATCAGCAAGCTCTGAAACTGGACTATTCTAGTTTAGTAAGGCGGGAAAACAAGAGATATATATATTTTTTTTTTTTTTTTTTCCAAGAGAACAAGCAGAAACAGATACAGTAAACACTTATAAATGCTATAAATCGGCTATCACAGCCTACACAAACAATTTGCAACAGTTACAGATTTTAAAAGTAACAAACTGAGAAACAAGTGCAATAACAGAATAAATGCAGAATAAACAATAACAATGTATCAGCAGCAGGCGAAATACAGTTGCTAGATAAATAGAAGTGGAAAGCCACAAAAAATATACTTAAATCAGGTAAAGTCGCTTTTTTAGCTCTCTGAAGCTTGGATTACTCTGCTGGCCACCACGAGGATCTGTGCTGAGTAGGTACAAGCTAAAAGCAGCGTTTAGCTTTTATATCAGGGGGCTGAAAGAAGCTAGGAACTGGCCCAAAACGACCAATAAACTACAAGTTGCTGGCTGAAACCTCACAAAACTGGACCAACAGGCAGCTCAATGCTTCCCACTCCCACTGGTAAGCAAGGGACTTCCTCTCTTCCAAATTAGGTAAAGAATCAGTAACAGGAACTGCAAACAAAGTCCAGGGATCAGCAAGCTCTGAAACTGGACTAATCTAGCTTAGTAAGGCGGGAAAACAAGAGATATTTTTTTTTTTTTTTTTTTTTTTTTTCAAGAGAACAAGCAGAAACAGATACAGTAAACACTTATAAATGCTATAAATCGGCTATCACAGCCTACACAAACAATTTGCAACAGTTACAGATTTTAAAAGTAACAAACTGAGAAACAAGTGCAATATCAGAATAAATGCAGAATAAACAATAACAATGTATCAGCAGCAGGCGAAATACAGTTGCAAGATAAATAGAAGTGGAAAGCCACAAAAAATATACATAAATCAGGTAAAGTCGCTTTTTTAGCTCTCTGAAGCTTGGATTACTCTGCTGGCCACCACGAGGATCTGTGCTGAGTAGGTACAAGCTAAAAAACGCACGTTTAGCATTTTTTATATCAGGGGGCTGAAAGAAGCTAGGAACTGGCCCAAAACGACCAATAAACTACAAGTTGCTGGCTGAAACCTCACAAAACTGGACCAACAGGCAGCTCAATGCTTCCCACTCCCACTGGTAAGCAAGGGAACTTCCTCTCTTCCAAATTAGGTAAAGAATCAGTAACAGGAACAGCAAGCAAAGTCCAGGGATCAGCAAGCTCTGAAACTGGACTAATCTAGCTTAGTAAGGCGGGAAAACAAGAGATATTTTTTTTTTTTTTTTTTTTTTTCAAGAGAACAAGCAGAAACAGATACAGTAAACACTTATAAATGCTATAAATCGGCTATCACAGCCTACACAAACAATTTGCAACAGTTACAGATTTTAAAAGTAACAAACTGAGAAACAAGTGCAATAACAGAATAAATGCAGAATAAACAATAACAATGTATCAGCAGCAGGCGAAATACAGTTGCTAGATAAATAGAAGTGGAAAGCCACAAAAAATATACTTAAATCAGGTAAAGTCACTTTTTTAGCTCTCTGAAGCTTGGATTACTCTGCTGGCCACCACGAGGATCTGTGCTGAGTAGGTACAAGCTAAAAAATGCGCATTTAGCGTTTTTTCTATCAGATCTTATAAACATAGCACAAAAAAAAAACTGGAAAAAGCCAATAATGGGGGGAATACAGTCATACTGATCTTATCAACTTAGAAAATTGCTAAAATAAAAGGTTTGGTGTTACCATTTCTTTTCTGAATAATATGAAGTCTGAAATTCAAATGCCTGTCATTATTTAGTGAATTCAATCCTTCACTGAAATGCAGAAAACCACAGATTTTATGAGGAACAGAACAAATATGAAGCAGAAAACCACAGATTTTATGAGGGACAGAATAAAGTATGAGGCATAAATGTGTAAAGTTTTCAGAAGATATGGTGGGTAGGGACCTTAGACTCTTGTTACCTGTACCCAAGGATCAATGTTTGAGCCTGAGTACCTCCTCTAGCCACCATGATGACGTCAGCTTAAAAAGCCAGGAAATAAAAGCAACAGAAAACTCAGAAATTAAAGGGTGCCACTCAGGAATCGTAGCAACCCATTATTTGGACCTCAAAACTAATTTTTTACCATGTAAATTGGTATGGTTGGGAGGTATGGTAAATGCTGTTATTTACAAAAAGGCAATAAAGCAATGTGTTAAAGTCATTTATATATATCAGGAATTCCCCATTTAGAGGGGAAGCAATGACAATTAACTCACAGTTTAAGATAAGAGTACAGAAAGTACTGCATATCAAATCTTAGTTATTACAGGCAACAGCATGTACATCAGTAATCAGAAGCAAAGAGGAAGCAGATAGAGGGAGCAGGTTACAGAAAAGGTTAAGTGTCAAGAGTAAAAAAGGGAGGTGACAATGGGTAAAAGTGGGAAAATTAGAGATTTGTTTTAAATTTATAAATAAGGGAAGAGAGTAGTAGTAGTTAGAATCAAGTGAAATCTGAGAAAGGGAGAGTAAGCTACATGGGAACAGAAGAGAGGGAGGTAAATATGAGTAGTGGAGAAATTTAGTGAAAAAGGTATTAGAGTTAGAGTTCTGTGGCTAGAGTTAAGTATGAACTGAGAAGGGGCTGTATACAGTGGGGGTCAGGTGATTAAGTTCATGGTGGTTGTGTACAGGAGCAAGCCTATATGTATAAATATATATATAGATATATATATATATATATATATATATATATATATACACACACACACACACATGTATATATATATATATATATATATATATATATATATATACAAATATACATATATATACATATATATATATATATACACACACACACAGACACACACACACACACACACACACACAAACACACACACACACACAAACACACACGTATATGTATTTGTATATATGTGTGTACATATATATATATATATATATATGTGTGTGTGTGTGTGTGTGTGTCTGTGTGCGTGTGTGTGTGTGTGTGTGTGTGCGTGTGTGTGTGTGTGTGTGTGTGTGTGTGTGTGTGTGTGTGTATTTTTCTCTCCCTCTCTCTCTCTCAATATATATCTCACTCTTTATATATATATATATATATATATATATATATATATATATATATATATATGTATAGGCATAGATATATATATCACCACTATCTATATAGATATATATATATATATATATATATATATATATATATATATATATATATATATATACATAGATAGATATTTAGATCACTCCAAATAGATGCCTTATCTTCCCAAACCCACTTTTTACATTACAGAGTTTCTGCTTACTACTCACATATTCATTTTTTTGCTCACCTGGACTTCTATTTCCATTCATTTTAATGAGCCAAAAAGGTACTCAGATTTTGAGCACCCATTGACTGATTTTTAACACCCTTATATTGTCTGTCCTTCAGTTTGTGCACCATTTGTCATTCTGAGTGAGATCACATCCTAGCTGCTATATGTCTCATTCCCCTTCTCAAGAGTTTCATAGGTTCATAGGTTTATAAGTAGGTACTAGGCTATTGGCCCTAGAGCCTATATAAGCTTAGCCAAAAAATGTACCCTGGCTTTCACCACCCAAGAAATTTATTTTCCTGTGCCACTGTCGAGCAGAGCCACAGAAGTGATCCCTGGGGTGAATCACACCACTACCCTCCTAACTTTTACATTAACAAATAAAACCAGGGATACTGGTAAACTCATATCTGCCGAAATTCCCAGACTTATCAAAAGCTTTCAATACTGACTCAAAAAAAAAATCTAATTACAGATGTCCACAATGGATATCTCACAACCTACTCCTTAGTGGTTTAATAATTACTTGTCAAAATACTAGCAGGAAAGTCAAATGAAATTCTACCCTTTCCCCTTACTTATCCCATCATTACAGGTATACTACAAGGCTCTACCCTTAGTCCCCTTCTACTTAATATCATTATAGACAATCCTCATACTTCTATAGAACAAGCATCCTTTGTAAAGTATGCAGACGATTTCACCCTAATCGGCCTCCAAGACAATCTAGAAAATTTTGAGAGTCATTACACAACATGCCTTTAACTTTCTTGAAAATTGGCTTTGTAACCATCAACTCCTCCTTAATCTAAAGAAAAGCAAACTCCTTTTATTTTCCCCCAAATCACTTACTCGTGAGAAAAATAACTTAAAATGACATCCCTAAACAATAGGTCAACTGACGTAGTGCCCAATACAACAATGATGGGGGTTACAATAGAGGACAACGTCAAATATGATTGACACATACACAGCAATAAAACAAAAACTCACAAAAAATAAGAATGCAATATAGAGCCAAAAAATCCTTACTGCATTCAACAGAGTCACTCTTGCCGCTATATACCTACCCCCATCTTTATTGTATGTTTTTCTCATCATGACTAACCTCCAGGCCACCCTAAAATCTAAACCAGAACAATGTTACAACAAAGATAGCTAGATTTGTAGCTTATACAAGTAACAGAACACATCACTGTCCTGCAGTAAAAAAACTCTCCCTGGGATTCATGAAGCTTGTGCCAGGCGCAGGCGTAGCATAGGTGGAATAACGCCAAATATGTCTGTCGAGCGATTCAGGTACGATCCAGTTCCACATGCACTACCGGCATTCACCAGAACTGCGCAGCCCTCGGCATAGGTATGCTAATCACCCCATACACAGTGTCGCACCATGCAAATTAAGGCAGATAGCGATTCATGAAGTGGTGCAGGTGTAGTGTAAGCCCACGGAAATGTAAACCAAAAAACACGGTTTACATTTTCCCAAACAGAACATCGGAGCTATGGAAGCGGACCAGACTCATGTATTACAAAGTTAACATATGCCAATGGCTAAATACACAGTCAATGGCATAAGAAAATATGCACAACACCTAAAAAACAACATTTAATGTCATGTCCACAGTAACACACAGTACAACCGCAGGGCATGTGTGCGCAAACAAGAACATAAAGAAATTATATAAAAATGTCATAAAATCGCAATGTAATACAAATCAGGTTTACACCATAATACGCAATGGTAGGCATGGAACACCACAACCAAGGTGCAAGGGTTGCTAAGGGCCTGCAACAGTATTCGGCGCGGTAACTATGAATTAGTAGTCAGTGCCATGCAAATGAGGCAGGTAATACTGAATCGCAAACGTCCCACCGGATGAAGGTTGTACCATACGGCGCAGCGCTATAACACTGAGGAGTGGCTCAGAGGAGATACATGACATCAGCAGAGGGGGTGTGCCACAATAGCAGTAAGCACATTGGAGCAATGCAAATCTGGCCTGGCCATTGCTAAGCAAAGCTGCAGGACAGGGGTGGGGAGGAAGGTATAGAATAGTTTAGCTGAGAGCACACATGGTGCCCGAAAGCGCATGTGTACGGGGATGAAAACGTGCCCGAAACCCGGTAAGCAGATGTAAACTAATGGAGTTACTCATGTGAGTGCAGTATGGAGTAACAGCCGTAGTATACTCCATGTATAAAACGACATAATGCGTGTACAAATTGCAGATGTCCATGTGTTAAATGCAGCGACCGTCGTGCATGTTCCCGGTCCCACCTAAAGGGATGTAACGCAATCCCAAAGGCATGAGTAATGCATTTCAGATGCAGGTCATCAGATCATGTTTAGCACACGTTAGCGGGAATATGCGTTGCCCACTGCTGGTAAGCGATGTTTAAATATGACTATACGGATATGCATGAAACAGGGATAAGCTGCTCCAAATATCATGCAGATCATGGCCAGTGATGTCCAGAACAGGTGAAACCAGCATTATTCACCCCTGTACTAATAGCGCCTGCTCTGAAGGGTAAAACGACCACTGCCAGGAGTAGAACATGCAATCATGTATAGAATCACCTAACACTATTGCTAGCCAAGATGTATCTATGGTAGGGTTGCCACCTCTTCAAATGACCAATGTGGGACATACGCCAGATGTCTGCAGGCCGACACATACACCCGGCCAGTACAAAAATCAGAACTTCACTGTTTTGCCTAGATAAAAGCTTATTCTTGTAATGTTTACTTACTTATTCTGTTTCTATAACATATAGGTGGTTCAGATACAGAATAACTGTTTTATGCAACTATTACATAAACTATAGGAAATAAGTATGTCCTAAAATCTCAGGACATTTGCCATGTTTACAAATAGTTTGCAGGACACAACTGCTCAAAGAGGGACTGTCCCCCACAAAGTGAGACAGCTGGTAACCCTAACCTACGGCAGGTGTGTAATGTGACAGGTACAGACACAACCGTGCGGAGTCCAGGAAACATTATACACCGGCATGTACACAATGAAAGGTGTAGCTTGCCTGTCACTTTCCCTGTCAGATACATATATATATATATATATATATATATATATAGATATAGATATGTGTACACATATATACATATATATAATACAGATAGAAAGGGAGATAGAGTGATATATGTTGATATATACGGATTCAACGATATCTGCAAATATATATAGATAGGTCAACAACATTCATAACACCTTGGAGATACAAATAAATAGGATACCGCCAACTATGGAATGTGTAACATACCGACATGCATAACCACGAGGCTTAAAGACCGAAAGAACACAGTACCGGAGCAGCACAACCGCGAGTAAAGTATGATGATATGAAGGGACATGTAATTACCGCTGCCGGTGTTGCGGTCCACATAGGTACTGTGTTCAACTGTGTTTGTGAGTGCTGTAGTCTGTGTATGTGTGTGTTGAGGGTGCCGTGTGCGTCTCTTTGTGACTGTAATGTGTGTGTGTGTGTGCCCGCATCGTGTGTCTGTTAGTGCCAACTCGGAGGTAGATCATTACGGTAGGTGTGGGTATAGCTAGCCGTAGGCATACGGTTACCACCTGTCCCACATTAGGAGGGACAGCCCCTCCCTGGGCAGGTGTGTCCTGACATAAAACATTACAAAGGGCAAATGTCCGAGATTGTAGGACATTAATATGTCCCATATATTATGTAATAGTTGCATTAAATAATTATGCCTGTATTTAAGAAACGTAAATGTTACATGCAATATGATAAGTAGCCAAAGTTCCACAACAATAGGAATGTATTGAGGATAAAAGTATGTGCTATCCTGTGTACTGACCGTGGCTGTGTGTCAGCCTGTAAACACCGCTGTGTGTCCCGCAAGTATCCAACAATGGCCATATGAAAAGGTGGCAACCCATGGCAAAGAGGTTCTGTTACCAACACAACCGCAATGACTGCAAATATCTGGGACACAAATACACGGGATAGCTGTCATTTAGACATATCCCTTTACATATCGCTGCATTTCCGGAGGTATGGAAGTATCAACCTCACCTGCATACTATATAGAAACTAATTAACAACAGCCCAATGTAAAATCCCGTAACATAAGTCTACTAACTGATAGCTCTTTAATTAGGGATGGAGCCCACACACATATATATGGAATATGTAGAAATGCAAGCCCCACAAACCTGTATATGCTACATACACCCACCGACATCCCCCACAGTAGAAACTATAGCAATACAGACTGTAATAACAGCACAAACATCCAGTCAGTCAATTACATCTGCAGAACTGTCAACATACCTTGTGAGAGATACAATTAAAGGCGCCATGCAAAATTGTAGCCGTTGTATAATGGAACAAACGGCGATGTTACAGGTTTTGTTTGCAATAGTCTGTTATCAGATGATTGGGATGACAGGTACACCCACATGTTGAACCACATATTCTAGCTGTCACACACAATCCACGGGGGACATGAATCCAAAGTATACTTGTCTCTGCACATAGCAGTTGCAATTACACACAACAAAACACAATACAGGCCGTCTCCCCGAAGGTAGGGCAAATGGGCAACGCCCAAGTGTAGAATTCAATTATACCCCACTGTTGCCGCATAACTGGTGAATGGAGTAGCTGCACAGCTGATGTGCAAGTAATTAGTCACTCAGGAAAACCAACTGGCGGCAGGAAACCACATGTTACAGGTATCAACGTATATAATGATGACTTGCCAGACATTCAAACCGTATGCTCATACCATATACCTGTTTAAGCAGTGTGAGAGAGATAGAGATGAAAGTCCGGAACAATAGCAAGGTATATAGAACACTCGGTATGTAAGTTTATGTATAGCATGTTTTGTATTAATTATTTATCGTATAGCTAGCCTGGTTTGCATTAATTAAAAGTGTCCGCAATACATAAAGTGAGAAAAGGTATTTATGTAGTGATGTCTTGCTGAGCATACTAACGCTTGTAGAAACTGTGCATCCAGCAATGGGCCACAAGGTACACATCACAGACACCACAAGGGATGCTACATGAGGCTTTAAACAGAACAGGTCCATACAACTCGCCGTCAGTGGTAGGATATGTCCAACAAGTACGCGCCATAGCAGGGGATAGTATATGTTGATATACTGTCACAGTAGGCATGTGTATGGGCATATAACGACAATGACATGTCTAAGGTGGTCCCGCTGTGCAAGTATGTTTTGCATTATGGGATACTATGTAAAATATGTGTAATGTATAGTATTGTAGGTAGATATGTCAGATATTCTACACAGCATAACAGGCATATCATGCATACCAAAGGTATTGTCTATTGGCATGTACAATAACAGGATACATATGGCTTGTAGGCATGGGACATTGTAATAGCATGATAGCTAATCTAAATGGAAGAGCTACCAAGTAACCATGCACAAAGGACATGTAATAGCTTCACAGGTTCATAGTGGGGTACTATGCAGTCTGGCAAGTGTATGTGTAAGCACAACTACAGTGTTCACACCAGTGGCACCTCTCTAGGGTAGTGTCCTGTGAACAGCAGAGCCATGTGTTACCTGCACCTCTGCACAGTACAGCCACTGCAGTGATCTCTGGTGTACATGTGTCTCCCAACCACCAAGGGAGGTATCACATGAACAGTGCTACTGAGTGTCCCTGCGTGATGTACATAGGACTCATGTTCCAAAGCATGGTGAGTGTCCGGTTTGGGAATGTAACCCTCAAGCACATCCCACTCATCATTGCGTGTGTGCACATATCCATGAGCATGTTGCTCACAGTGGCTTTTGCTTATGTCGCGTATGTGGAGTATATCCATTAATATTGTTGTGGACATGGGCCCTGTCTGTTCAGCAGAGGTCACCCCTGAGTATGTAGTATGCAAATGTGTACAGACGTGGTGTCCGTAGTTCAGCCGCATACTTTAACTGTCAGAGCTCAATAAACGTCATGGCGTGTTAATGTTGTGGTATGTAAAGCTGTAGCTGTTGTGTAAGGTACACCCTAAATGGGGTGGTGTACCCTTGAATGTGTGTAGAAGTCTTGAGTTCAGAGGTACAATGGGTGCCTATGTACCAGCTACACACCCAGTACAGATAAGTGTGGCCACGTAGAAGGATATCCACACCACAGTTGCAATATGGTAACCACAGGAGTGGGTGAGACATACGTGTGTAGTACAAACATGTACAATGTGACATGTATGTAGGGGACTACCACCTATGTGATAGTCAGTGGGTGAATGGTGTAATGCAAAGGTGATGTTCATGCACCTTGTGTCATGCAGCTTGAGGCCATGATATTCATATCAGGTATCTGTCACAGTGACACCCATATGGATGGAGTCAGTATCAGCTGGTGGATCAATCATGGTGCTTTGTATGCAGGGGTTTGTAAAGCTAGGCAGGGAAAGTCCCTCTGTGCTAGCCTGTACCTCAGGGAAGCATATACTGAACATGAGGGGCCCTATGACTGAGGACTGTGGTATGCCAAGTGTAACTGAAATGCAGTAGGTACTATGGTATGCTACCCTCATTGTGTGTGTCCTGTCCATGAGCCACGTTGCATAACATCCTGAGACATAGGGTACGATGTGCAGGTGGATGTGTATGTTGTCAATACCAGAATGGAGAACGGTGCTGAAAGGCAATGAGAGGACAATGTAGGATGTGTGGACCCCCGTACCATCATCAACTACCCTGGTAACTGTATGAAAGGAGTCCACCAGGTGTAGGGGCCATGCTCTGGCCCTAACAAGTCCAACCTGGTTGGCATCAAAGGACCGAAGCCCAACAATGTCTCTGTGAATAACGTCCATGATGATGTGCCCCATAGCCATGCAGAACAGTCCAGTCAGGTGTGTAGGACTATAGTCCCACTCGTGCATTGTGGCACCACCTGTGTGGAGTGTGATAACTGTTGCTGTGTGCCATTCAGGGGCCACAATGTCTGATACAAGGCTATTACTGAATATGGTGGCCTAGTGGGGAGACATGTCATTCAGAGGTTTGTGGACATCACAGCCTGGGACTTTGGAAGGTGACATGGGGCCAGTGTCCCAGGACATATAGAGTGCAGGTTAGTACTGTGTAGGTGTGACTGCAGGGACACCGCAATGTTCCTGCATGGATTGTGGCCCTGTAGTGAGTGAGAGGGTGTAATGTTAGCATTGAATCCATCCGCCAGCATGTTGCCAACATCACCTGGGTCTGTAATGTTCCTGAGTGACTGTTGTATGTGAGAGCAGATGTGGGTATTGCCATTGACTACTGACATACCACCATAATGCCTTGTGGTACACCCCGAATGTGTCAGTAATGTTTACGTAGCTAGTCTTGGAGTATGTGATGAGGGATCCCATGGCCCTACCGAGGCTGACCAGTGAGCTACCCCACCCATGGGATTGTACACCACTGTGCAACAGCCTCCACCTGTTGTTGTACATTATGTCCATGGAACTTGACCACCAGAGTGGCATCTGTTATCTGGTGTGTACCATCATGGCTCTGTGTGGAATAGCATGATCCATGCAGTCATGTACGTGCTAATGAAGTGCACTGGGGTATGTTTCAGTGTTTGTATGTGCATTGTCCATCTGCACGGGTGTCATGATGTCAACAACCGCTGTCATAAGACGTCTGTAGTAGGTGTTGTAGTACTCATGTACTGTGTATGCCGTGAAGGGTGCGGTGCCAGATGTGGCTAACAAGGGTGATTAGCATATGTTTGGAATCCACCAATGAGGGGATAACCCCAGGTGTGGAACACCAGTCACATGTTGGTAGTGTTCATGTCAAGGATAATGTTGGTCTTGGAGGTGGTGTGTATGGGTTGATCCAGCCGAGTGGAGGTTATGACTCACGGATGTGTCGGTACATGAGTGGCTATCCCAGTTAAGTGTGGGGTAGTGTCAGTCACACATCAGTAGTAGCTGTCTGAGCCCTACTGTCCAGTACACCAACAAATGAGGTCTGGTAACCGTGGGGTATGTTGTTGAATCTGTAGCTTGTTACAATGTGTATAGCAGTTCTGGACACAGTTAGTTGCATGTGGAGCACCTCTGATGCATTGTGCTAAGTAACTAGCCAGGATGTGTGTACAACATAGTGGGATATGGGAACACCTCAGCTGTGGGTGTGCAGTCCAGTTATGTGCCAGAAAGGTATGGTCTGTCTATAACCTGTCTTTGCAGGTGTGCTCTGCAGAGCCTAGAGGCAGGTCCCAATCACTGCAGAGATATTGAGTGGTGCATTATAAGGTGTGCCTTGCCTGCATGCATCACAGAGGAAGATGCAAGCATTGTGTCACATGACCCCATGTCTTGCTTGCCAGTTCCCATTCTGCCAGTGACTGTTATTGGAAACTGTGCAAGACAGGCAGTATAGAAGCAGCAAGAGCCTTACATGTGATCTGTACTCCCAGGGCTGACAGGTGCAGGTCATCTGTGCCAAAGCATTGTGTTTGACCAGGTCAGTCAAAGCGGACAGATACCAGATGCCTGTGGAATGACAGCAGAAGCATAGGCAACTGTTGAAGTGACACAGTCAGTCGTTGTACAGTGGTATCGGGTCCGGATGAATGCATAATGCTCCCCAGGGCTTGGCCCACACCTTCAGGGCTACAAGACTGGTGAGCTATTGCATGTCCCTGCACACGTAGTCTGTGAAGTGGCATCTCAGGGCAGTCACACTAACATGGAGAATGACAGTCACATCGTACCTGGTGAGGTGTGGCATGGGTGCATAGGTTATGTTGCAGAACCAGTTACCCGACAGCAAGATGTAAGTGACTATCGCCTTGTGTAGCCTGCTGTGTGGAACTGCAGTGTGACCGCCTACAGAGTCACCTATGACTGGTGTGTTGTGTATGTTATAACACCCTATTGGCTGTATGTGATGGGCACACATGAGTCTGTGGGCTATAAGTTGGTGATGTTGTGTTCCGTGATGGGGCTGCCTCTGGTGCCTACACAGAGTATGGAGAGGTACTGCACAAGTTGTCCTCATATGTGTGGCCTGTGGTGGAGATCATGTGAGACTATGTGATGTGTGGGGTGTGTTGCGAATGTTACACATCCCAACATGACTGTCAGGTGCAGTCAGGGTTGGTGACAGCATTACCCCCAGCAGGGCTGCATAAGTGCATCCCCCACAGGCTGTAGTGTTGTATGTTGGGAGGCGAGCATTGAATGTGTACATGAGACAATTGCTCTATTGCCACATGTACGACATATCCATCATATAGACAGGCAATAGCACTGGTACGTGACAGTTGGACATGCCTGTATATACAACCATGTCTCACAGGATATGTGAGTTACATGTGTACAACAGCTGTTGTACCATAAGCAAGCTGGAAATTTTAGGACAGCCAGTGTACCTGTGGGAAATGGTGTGGAATGGGTGCTATAGTAATCAGTAGCTCATGACATGCTCACAAGTTCTGAACAAGTGCCTAGCATGAACATACAATACAGATAGGGTGTTGGATAATATCAACCCACAAGTGGTGACGACAGTCATAATGGGTGGCACTGCACTATAACCCTGCTGAGTATGGTGTGCATGTCCATGAACCATTATCACTGTAGATGTTAGCAGTACAGATGTACAAGACAGTACGGATGTTTGATTACAAATACCTTTGTATGTCACAGGAGTGTTCTACCAGTGGCCTGTTGACAGACTCACAACTACAAAAGGTGCCAGAGTGACATGTGCATATCACACCAGTGCCAGCTACAGTAGAACAGGGTTAATGTGTTGTACTCCACCCTCATTGTAGCCCATACCACACAGACAAATGTTAGGCATCTGTGTATGTAAGGATGTGAATGGCCATGACCTATGAGCAATAGCTGTGTCAGTGTTGTGAACAACATACAGAATGGGCTGTGTGGGTGAGGTGTGTGACATATGTGCACATTCTGATGGATGATATCAGCATTGTCACCGCTAGGTGAACATCCCTGTACCCATTAACTACCACCTAGGCTGTGGTCAACATTATGGACACTGTGTAAGGGATGGTGCTGTGCAGTACACCTCCCTGACTTGGTGACATCTCCAGGCCCCTTAGGTAGTCATACGAGGTACCCATGTCATGACAGGGTGCCATCCATGAGCACAGAGATCATTGGACAGGCATATACAGCACTGGGGTGACCAATATTGGATCACATATCACCTTTAAGGGGTAATGGCCATGCGTGGATGGGCGATACCAGCCTTCACAATCCTCACCTCCACTATGCAGCATGCTGTCTACCTTGCATAAAGACATTTGCTGCACCATGATGATGGACATGCTACATGTCCATATCCTGATCTGAAAGACATACGTCATGGACAGCCACCATCCTAATACTAGGATCGCCACATGCTGGACAGATCCCTGTGCCATACATGTGACATACTCCCGCCATACCATGCAACCCTGTCCATCAAAGCTGCACATGTCATCCCAGTCATACATGGTGTGATGGCCACATGGTAGATGTAGTATCAACTGTCTGGATCAGTAATGTGGCACTGATGCACCTCGCGGTGGCATAATGGCTGTCGGTTACAGCTAGGAAACCTTGCCCGTACATGCTATGGTTGATAACCATCCCTGCGAATGATGTCCGACTAGCCATTGTCCCATGTCTATCACATGTGCAACACAGGCGATCCGTGGCAGGATGTTGAACAGCTGTACAGTGCTGTGTAGATGTATATGGCAAAACACATGCATGTACAGGTTTCCATGCGTATGTGTGCATTGTCACTGCTCAAGTCCATTAAGGCTGTGTCTGTGTTGATATGTGACATATACACAGCATCAAGGTCAACAGCATTACCGTGGACACATCCAGGCATGTGCAGATAGGTAAGAACACCAGTGCAGGCAAACAGACATGCCCACATCAAGACAGCATTCACATGGAGTATGAACACTGTAATGAGGTGACACACATATATGGTGATGATATCCAATGCATAACAGGTGTTACATGTGTGTGACACAAACACGTCAGTCATGTCAGTGTCATGATGATTTGCAAAGATAACTGTGCAGATGTACTAGATGTCATAGAAATGTATGTGCAGCAGTATCTCTGTACATCTCTGAAACTGTGACCTGTCACCATCATTATGTCTTACAGATAATGCCTCGTACACTCCTTCCAGCGTACAGCCGCCAGGAGGATGATGTCCTCATCCCGTACCTCCATGAGAACTATGAGGTGTTGTTCAGCCATGTGCCACAGCATGCCCAGCAGCGGGATGACCTGTGGCAGGATCTTCGCAGGAGGGTGAATGATGTGGGTGGCCATAACCGCACCTACCAGCAGGTGCGCAGACACTGCATGGACCTGATATGACATGCAAAACAGCATGCCACTGCAATCGCCAGGGAACAAGGTGGAACAGGTGGTGGGCCACCAACCCAGCCCCCACTCACACACACTGAGGAGTTACTGGCCAGTCTGGGGACACCCTCAGAACAGCATCCACAAACACTATCTGCCATCGTGGAGGTGGGTGTCTCCCAACCAATGAGCCTGGAGTTTCCTGGTAAGTCAGTACTGCACATATGGCTACTATATCCCATTTACGTGCATGTGTCACTGTACATTATGTAATGTAACAACATATGCATGGTATGTGGACACACATGCTGCATACTACAGTATGCTACCCTGTGTATGCACACATGTGCATACTATATGCTATTGTACAGGTGAATGTGTTAACATGCACAGTGCACCCTGTGGCTGTCATACAGTCATGGATAATGTTCATACTGCTGTGTCACCCCTATACAGGTACCTCTGGCGTGCCGCACAGACATGAGTCCATTGCAGGTGAGACTGTCATCAGTATCAGGCATGTAAAAGCATAGATCTATTCACCATGTGGCCAGTTAACACTTGTACACTTGATGTTCATTCCATTCATGATATACAGGTCGCATCACCCATCATTCACACAGGCCACCCATGTGCAATATATACAAATGAAATGATACACCAACATGAAACCAGAGTATTTGTCATTGCTACATGTGTGGTCAGCTGTGCATACAACAGTGGAGGTGTTCTACAATGGAGGCATATGTACTATACATTGGAACAACACGTGTGGTATGCAAACAGTACCACACAGTGAGCTGTGATATGGGCAGCCCACAGGAGTCACCATTGTGTTATATGCCCCTGCAATGGGTGCACACATTGTGATGTGCCATCTGACATGTCCCAGACATGTAGTGTATTGGCTGCAATAATGTCACACTATCCCATAACCCATACCCCACATACAACCTGTTGTCTGCATAGCCCTGTGGATGGTGACATATCTGACATCTATGGGTGTATGTCATATGGGACAACACAGACATGTGTGATAGATGGCCATCACACACATTTGTCCAACACATGTGCACACATGGCCATGGGGATGGCCAGAGATACGTAGCCACACAGTAGATGTGATGTGTATACACCCTGTTTCACATTGTCCACACATGGTCCAATTATAGCCTTAGTTGACCGATTATACAGTTGATGTGGTACACTGGACATCCTAAAAGCCTGTGCACAGCCAGTGGAGGTGTCACTGATGTCTGCCATATAAGATGTGTTGAACATCACGCCTGTGTCATAGCATGACAGTAGTCACCTCTACAGCTTCCACAGACATTGACACCACATCAGGCCACAGATACTGTACATTTCCCTTGCTGCTGTAGGACATCACCATTAGCTGTGCACCTCATGTGTGTGGTACAGCAATGTCATGTTGGACATGGTGAATTGACAAGTCCGCTATGTGTGGACATGGTTGCCAGGCAGCTAAGACTCTGTAGTTGTTGTGCAGGGGTGTCATCTGTAGGTCCTCCAGTGACCTGTCACATGACACAGCATGGTTTGGTGTGTACACACCTCAGCATCGTGGGTCACAATCCACAGTTATGTCATGGGTATGCATGCAGTTATGGCTATGCAATGTGTACATATTATGCACTGTATAGCAATATAGATGCCTCATGATGCCATGCAATGGCACAGTGTCTGTACTTCACACTGTAGAGCAATGTAGATGGCTCACACTACCCTTCCATGCACATGCACATTTGCTAAACATGCATTCTATCTGTAGGGCATACAGACAACACCACAATGTGATGGCCATTACGATGCTGTACATGTCAGGACACCATTGTGTCAGACATGTATGCATGTTAATGCACACGTCAGCAGATTACATGTCAAGGTCACATCAGCCATGTGTACTGTTATCCTGTTCTGGTCCACATGGTGTATCACGGGGATGCATGCATACTACCATGATTGTGTGAACTGCATGGCTACTGATATGACACCTGCTTGCTGTATTGTGCACCCCAGGGGGTATGCTTACTAACACTATTAATGTCTGAGCTGCATGCCATCTGCTGTATCACAGGCATGCTGCATGCCATCTGTCAAATCACATGCATGGTGTGTGTGTGTGTGTGTGTGTGTGTGTGTGTGTGTGTGTGTGTGTGTGTGTGTGTGTGTGTGTGTGTGTGTGTGTGTGTGTGTGTGTGTGTGTGTCTGTGTGTGTGTGTGTGTGTCTGTGTCTATTGTAATTTAGAGTCTTTCTTTGCATTCACAGGTGATGTAGGTGCGTTACCCTCCTGCGGTCCATCTGATGTTAGTGTCCCCACAGATACTAGCAGTGATGAACATATGCATGAGGTACAGGCAGGGTTGTCAGGGGCTGAATCTGTGCCAATGGTTGCCATCCCAGCTATGTCCCCTCTTCCCGCACACAGTTCTGCTGCCAACACATACCGCATCACCAGTGGCCATAGAGGAAGGACAGTCAGCATCTGTTAGCGTGGAACAGGAATGTGTGGTGGCTACAGAAGGTGTGTCTCCACACCATGGTGTCAGTGTAATGTCTGCAGATGTGCCACACAGGCATGTGGCCGGTGCTGCTCGTAGGAGGACCTCTGGCAGACATGCACCTGCAGGACAGAGCGCAGCAGCTGGTATCACCAGACGCATGTTCCAGACTGTAATGGTGGCACAGGCATGTGCTGAATGGCAGAACAGAGAAGGGCAGAGGCTGCAGAGGGCTGCTATCCGTACCCTAAATGACAACATCCAGGCATTGGCAAATGCTCAACAGCAGATTGCTGATGTTCTGGACAGGCGATTGGGTGACATGGTCAGAATCCTTGACCGTGGCATGGCAATCCGCGAGCGTGAGCTGTCTGTGCTGGAACATCTGGTAGGAGTGAGGCATAGGCCATGTGGACGTAGGCCAGCTACACCACCTAGTGCAGGTCGACGTGAGCATGCCACCTCACATGCCCGCTCCCATAGTGCTGGTAGCAGTAGCAGTGCAGCTGGTGCTGCGCTGTCCACACCAGGACACAGCAGGCCACGTGGACATGGCCCTGGACATTCCCAGTGGGGACACGGTTCCAGTGGACATGTGTCGGACAGTAGCCAATCTGTACCTCCGCCTGGTAGTGCCCGTGCAACCCCTGGCAGGCACAGGTCACGTGGCCATGGCCGGACACAGTGAGCTGTACAACCTGGTCTGTACAATCTGGAGCTGTCAATAATACCCCTGTGTAGGCCTCACAAAAGGAAGAACTGTGTGCACACATACATGCACACAGCAAACACATCTGTAGGGCACCACAACACCCACATGCATACTGAACAGACATGTCCAATCATATCACCGGCCCTTACCCACACACATGATGTCACCCATTGGTGCAGCCTATGCCCCTGGCACACATTATCACCCTGTGCATATGATGAAGCCTGTGCCGCATCCCTGTCATCCACACCATCGGTGCAGGGACATGCTCAAATGGTCTGATGCACAGGGTGAACAGAATAGTGAGATGTGTATATTACATTAGTTGTGTATGACTAGTGAGGGAAGTGTATATTACATTAGTTGTGTAAGAATGGTGAGAGACGTGTATATTACATTGGTTGTGTACTGTTGACATGCACCAGACATACCATGTAGTACAGGTGTAGCATGCATTGTTATATGTGCACAACCATGTAGTACAGGTGTAGCATGCATTGTTATATGTTCACAGTATGTGTCTCGGTAACAACAGTAACAGCATGTTGGTAATGATGCCCAGGTTCCCTCCTTATGGTCTACTTGCATGTGTCTACAGGTAGCAGTGTTTGCAGTCTCCCATGTGTAACTGTGGAGTACTCACAGGCACGTATGGCAATCTCAGCATGCTATACATAGCCTCAACCGGACAGCTGGAAAGTCTAACATACCACAGATGTCCACACATATACTGATCCAGCAGCCTGTGTGCAGTTTAATAGGCTACAGTGGCTAGAGACGTGACATCCATACCAGGTCACATCACAGGTATGTTGACATGGTGCAGGGGTTGTACACAGCGGTCTGGACAATGATAACGTTAGAGGCCACTTGATAGCATGAGGCCTCACTGTGTAGCAGTAATACCCTGTCACAGTACAGGAACATGCCCACACTCACGGGGTCGACAACACTATAACGCACACCCCATAGTGTTGAGGTGAGGACACTTGCCTATGTGGTCATCACCCTCACAGTACTGTGCACCCACACGACATGACACAGAGAAGGGACATGTACAGGTAGCCAGTACAGCTGAGACCGATGGCATCAACAGGGTAGTTGACTGCATCACCATGAGGGGTTGGGATCCTGTGTGTTCCGTATGGTAGCATACACCCACACTCCATGCACCAGACAGCCATACATACATACACACACACACACACACACACACACACACACACACACACACACACACACACACACACACACACTGTGGAGACCACAACTGTCATACACATATGGATAGCTGATGTGTGTGATACACACCTGCCTACGTCATGCTTTCCACACTGCAGTATGTACAGATGTCTACAACAGTGTACAGGGGTGTGTCACAATTGGGATGTATTCCCCACCATATGTGGCATATATGGTCACACATGCAAACACACATGGCAGTACTGTGAATGATACACCTGCTATATGATGATACGTCTGACAGACATGCAGCAGTATTGGCCGCATTATGTGTACCAACGCTATGTCCGGCAATTGTGCTGCTATATGCACATGGGAGGATGTAAGTGTTACAGGTGTCGAGTGATGTACAGTCGGTAACACCTGACCGCTGTGTAGGTTTTATGTCTTCACCGTCAGGTAACAGTAACATAGCATACTGTTTGCACATGTAATGGTATGATGGCGTGTGACACACCTGTGAGCCATACCCAGTGAACATCCATCTACACAGGTGGATCACCACTTTACGTACACACATCCATCCATACCTGATGTACATCCTACCGTACTGTCAGTATGTCACCATATACAGGTGTCAATGATGGGGCTGCATTGCAACTGCATGTTGTAGTTCGGCACAGATGAGTTACTTACATCAGCTACTGCACATGCATGGCAGCTGCATGCACACTACAGTTTGTACATGTGTGTTGGTCCTACATGCCTGTCATGTAGCCATGTTTGTATGCATTGCAATCGGTGGACATGTGTGTTGACATACATAACACATGGACTGTTGTATGATATGATGGGTGTCATGGGTAACTAGTACAGAGGGAATGTGTCCTCGGTCAACATTGCTACCTCATGTACTGTTGGCATTCAACAGCCATGGACCCACCTCCCATTTGCGTGCGTATGATTGCTGTAGCCACTTGTCTGCACGGAGGACAGCAAAAGCTATGCTATGTACATATGTGTTGTGTGTGTGGTCCATGCACATATCCACTGCAATTACATGTATGACATATCCAAACATGTGTGTTCATTGGTGTACAGCGACAGTCATCTGTCACAGCTGTGTAAGACCCAGGGCCCCTGTTATGTGTAGAGCCAACCTGGTTATGTACAGTGGTATCATTGCAATGCATAACACATGATGGAACCCTGTCGGTACATGTGTAGTCTGCACAGTTGCTGTACACCTATGTACAGTCCACTGGTCATGAGTCACACGGTGTTGTGTTGATGTATTGCTGGTCCAACGACATGGTGGTGTCTGAGGGCTACATTGTAGACTGCAGTGTGTACCTCTGTGATCTGCACCTGAGACATCTGTGATGGCTCCTGAGTGTGTACTGGTCAATACATGTGAGTGGCCATCATGTACGTGGGGACAGTAATACCATACTGTGCCCTTCCATGTTTAGTATCCATGTGCATGCAAGATGGCCCTTTGCAACTGCTAAGTGTGTGAGCATGCCCAGTATGCCATTGTGTAGTTGGACACACAGTACATTCCAAACTGCGCCCTTACATGTTTAGAATCCGTGTGCATGCAAGATGGCCCTTTGCAACTGCTAAGTGTGTGAGCATGCCCAGTATGCCATTGTGTAGTTGGACACACAGTACATTCCAAACTGTGCCCTTACGTGTTTAGAATCCATGTGCATGCAAGACGGCCCTTTGCAACTGCTAAGTGTGTGAGCATGCCCAGTATGCCATTGTGTAGATGGACACACAGTACATTCCAAACGGACGTGTGATACTAAGCATGTGGGCATGGCCAGTGACACCTTGTGTCAGTGATGTGCCTCTGTGTATGGGCATGGCCATTGACATCCTGTATAGCGATGGTGGACATCCAGGCAACAGATGTCCATTTTCAACGTCACGATGGATGCCTACATTGAACACACTGGCTGACTGTCTTGCAGGGTGTACTGTCTGTGGCGCATCCCGTATCTATGTAGTGTTGTTGTAGTGCTCCGTAGATATTTAGTTGCCCTGATCACACCACTGCCATGTGTTTGTCCACGTCTAACTTGGGACAGTAATATGCTTTCAGACTGCTCACTCTCTATACATTCCCTATCGGCGTCCTTGCCTTTGCGGAAGATGTCACCCACCTAGAAGTATGCCTCTGGGAGTGCTGTGTTCAGTAATCTCGGTAGCATGTTCTGTAAATGCATATTGCTGTAGTGTGATAAGGTAGTTAGGTGTATGTTCGACTCCCAGCCCTGCCAAGTGTGTGTGTGTGTGTGTGTGTGTGTTTCCAGCTGCCTGGGGACACAGTAATGCTTTTAGATGCCTCACACCACATACATTCCCTATCGGCGTCTTTGCCTTTGCGGATGATGTCACCCACCTAGAAGTATGCCTCTGGGAGTGCTGTGTTCAGTAATCTCAGTAGCGCGTTCTGTAAATGTGTATTGCTGTAGTGTGATAAGGTAGTTAGGTGTATGTTCGACTCCCAGCCCTGCCAAGTGTGTGTGTGTGTGTGTGTGTTTCCAGCTGCCTGGGGACACGGTAATGCTTTTAGATGCCTCACACCACATACATTCCCTATCGGCATCTTTGCCTTTGTGGATGATGTCACCCACCTAGAAGTATGCCTCTGGGAGTGCTGTGTTCAGTAATCTTGGTAGCGCATTCTGTAAATGCGTATTGCTGTAGTGTGATAAGGTAGTTAGGTGTATGTTCGACTCCCAGCCCTGCCAAGTGTGTGTGTGTGTGTGTGTTTCCAGCTGCCTGGGGACACAGTAATGCTTTTAGATGCCTCACACCACATACATTCCCTATCGGCATCTTTGCCTTTGCGGATGATGTCACCCACCTAGAAGTATGCCTCTGGGAGTGCTGTGTTCAGTAATCTCAGTAGCGCATTCTGTAAATGCGTATTGCTGTAGTGTGATAAGGTAGTTAGGTGTATGTTCGACTCCCAGCCCTGCCAAGTGTGTGTGTGTGTGTGTGTTTCCAGCTGCCTGGGGACATGGTAATGCTTTTAGATGCCTCACACCACATACATTCCCTATCAGCATCTTTGCCTTTGCGGATGATGTCACCCACCTAGAAGTATGCCTCTGGGAGTGCTGTGTTCAGTAATCTCGGTAGCGCATTCTGTAAATGCATATTGCTGTAGTGTGATAAGGTAGTTAGGTGTATGTTCGACTCCCAGCCCTGCCAAGTGTGTGTGTGTGTGTGTGTTTCCAGCTGCCTGGGGACATGGTAATGCTTTTAGATGCCTCACACCACATACATTCCCTATCGGCGTCTTTGCCTTTGCGGATGATGTCACCCACCTAGAAGTATGCCTCTGGGAGTGCTGTGTTCAGTAATCTCGGTAGCACGTTCTGTAAATGCGTATTGCTGTAGTGTGATAAGGTAGTTAGGTGTATGTTCGACTCCCAGCCCTGCCAAGTGTGTGTGTGTGTGTGTGTTTCCAGCTGCCTGGGGACACGGTAATGCTTTTAGATGCCTCACACCACATACATTCCCTATCGGCATCTTTGCCTTTGCGGATGATGTCACCCACCTAGAAGTATGCCTCTGGGAGTGCTGTGTTCAGTAATCTCGGTAGCGCGTTCTGTAAATGCGTATTGCTGTAGTGTGATAAGGTAGTTAGGTGTATGTTCAACTCCCAGCCCTGCCAAGTGTGTGCCTGTGTGTGTGTGTTTCCAGCTGCCTGGGGACACGGTAATGCTTTTAGATGCCTCACACCACATACATTCCCTATCGGCATCTTTGCCTTTGTGGATGATGTCACCCACCTAGAAGTATGCCTCTGGGAGTGCTGTGTTCAGTAATCTCGGTAGCGTGTTCTGTAAATGTGCATTGCTGTAGTCTGATAAGGTGGTTAGGTCTGTGTTCTAATCCCAATCCTGCCACGTGTGTGTGTGTGAGAGTTTCCCACTGCATGACAACAGTACATTGCTTTTACACTATTCACTCTCCGTAGAATCCGTATGGCGTCTTTGCCTTTGATGCTGATGCCAGCAAGCTAGACGTATGCCTGTGTGAATGCTGTGATCTAGTAATCACGGTAGCGTGTTCTGTACATGCGTAATGCTGTAGTGTGATAAGGTAGTTAGGTCTGTGTTCTGATCCCAACCCTGCCAAGTGTGTGTGTGTGTGTGTGTATATCTATTTATATATATGTAATGTAGATAGATATTGATATGTATGTGGATATTAGCACTATTGAATGTGCTGCATTATCTGTACGTGAACACCTTTGATGTATGTAAATCTGCTATGGCTCTGTGATAGTGCACATACTGTGTGCTGTAGTGATCCTGGGTTATAGTTGTGTAGTGACCAGTTATTCTGTTGCTGGGTATTACAAGGGACATTGACAACAATGATAGTACAGCACCTTTAAACGGTCATGTGCACATCTCAGCAACAGTCAGCAGTGGTTATTACTTTGGAGGATGAGTATGGCTCATATAACTATGTATTACCTGACACTACTATGCAAATCAGGTTAACATTACTGACTCCCGTTTATCCACAGGTTGTGATACAGATCCCAAGAATGTATGTGTATACATTGACAGGTGCAGGACTGGAATATTGTTGAATGCATGCAGGGTGTCCATGGCCAGTAATGGCGATCTGTACAGCCTGGCAGGTATGGTCTGTGACTGTCCCACAACCTCCTGTATATGCATGACACATGCTGAAACTGTGTACATGCAGACACACACACATGAAACAAACAGCTAGGGCTAACACATACACACACACATTGCATCAACATTGGGCCATGCAAACACTGTTGTCCCTCACACACACACATACTTACATGTTGATTGGATGGCTCAATGACAGGCTCTGGAAAAGAAACACCATACCCTGTGCATATGATGACACCTGTGCCACCACCTGTAATGTGTAACATAGATGCAGGAACAGACTAACATGGTGCTGATGCTCAGGGTGGCTTTATAGCACTGTATTAATGTTAAAATGTTGTTAACACAAAGTGTGATATCCTTCTAGGTGTATGTAAGCAGGCATGATGTATTGCAGCTATGACCATCAATGTAGTATAGTTTACAGCACTGTTGATTCTGAAGATTTATTATCCATCCATGTGCCATTTGACTGACGTGTGTAGTATTGGCAGCATGTGTTTCAGAGTGTGCAGTACGTGTGTGATGTGTGTAGTACAGATTTATACATGCTTACAAACCCATACACTGGCTTACATGACATTACACGGGCTTCAACATACTTACACTAGCTTGCTCATTCTTCAACGCACACTTACGAGCTGACACGTGCGCACACATGCTTACTCGGGCTTACAGGCACGCACAGGCGTGAACACACTGTCAGCAGGTTTGCAAGAAACTTCAGTGATATCCATGGCGTACACCATCAGTTTCCTGACTGTACCTAGGATAAATCATAACACGCCTCTTCCACTGATGAGTAACTGACAGCAAACATGTGACACATTGCTCCGATAGGATTACAGTGTTTTATACATACACACTCATGATGTCACCTATCTTCTACTCTGATAGTCCCCTTAACCTACTCTTCCACTGTAGTGGCTTGGCCCATATGGCATGACAAATTGTGATTCACTATCCTCAGCCTCAATTGCATCGGATTGCCTACTAATGCTTGGTTACATCTCTGACAGAGCGCTTCCACACATAGCAACCAGTACTCAGTAGCCATCTTGTCTTCAGCTTGCCATTCACCTGCATGGCAAACTAACTGTTAACGATAATTACAATTTCTATGTGTATTTTAAATATTTCTCTTGTTTTAAAAGCACAGCGCGTTTTTGCGCCGCCGCGCTACGCTTACACACCGGAGATTGGGGGAGGACAAATAGAGTTTTATTAATTTCAAATGGAAAAATATGCCACTGGCCTTATATTTGGCCATTGGCATGCTTCTTCAACTGAATTCATCCTTTATTTGCAGCTGACATTGCTCCGTTTAGCTACTTGCAGAACGTAACTTGGTTAACATCCGAGTACATTTCTGCACATAACTCTACTCTTGCACGGACAGCTTACTGTTTCATGTATCGCAGATTTACATCATTTGCATAGCTTTCACCTACAAATGGGGTAATTTGCATATCCTAACATTGTCCATGCAATGTTCGGTTTAGGGGCTGTCTTACACGCCCCTACAGGATATTGCTGAATAGCTCGGCAGACATCTTGCCTTGTTCTACTCTTCCTCTACTCGTACACGCTGGCCAAGGCTCCATGACCCCTGGCCTAAGCTTTGCTGTGTGCTAATATGTCTATTTGTGGAGTATGCATGGCTGTAGGTATGTTTTGACCTGCTACGTCTGACATTTCTACAAAGCAGCTCCCACTTTCATCATTTGTAATGGTGACAGCCCTATAGGTACTATATATACAGCTGTGACATTTGACATGTCAACACATACCTGCGGTCAATACTAAACTGACTACTTCAGCGCTTTTCATACCTCCAGAGTTTTCTTGTAGTAGTATAGTCGATAATACTGTTTCCTATAACATGTATCTGTTTCTGATACAAGATATATCATTTTATTACACCACTACACACAAGAAGAAATCACAGGCCAGATGCCATTACATTCCTTTTGCAGGACACACCCGCCAAGAGTGTTGTGTTCCTCACAAAAGCCAACAGGTGCTAATCAAAACATATTATGCTATCATCTACCTTATGTGTTCACGGTATTTGCGCTTTCCGTCAGTGGCAGAACTCACATGCGAGTGTGGGAGACTGAACACTGTATCGGGGACACTGCATAACACCCTGAGGGACACTATTAACCTTCCACATTGACTATCACAGGGCATAAGTATTCATTCACATTTATCGAGGTACATGCTTTTGACTTATACATGTTTTGTCATTTGTCATCCCGTCTTTCTTCACACCTGTCCACCTGATATCACTAGTTCTGTACATTTATTTAGGACAGGGTTACCTTCATACCTCTCAACTGTACACATTTTGGGTAAATGTCCCGAACTTAGACTTATAATGTTGTTCCTTTTTTGTTATTATTGTGCCTTTCTGGTAAATTAGTGGCAGGTCATTAAGGACTGTGAGGTTAGATAATAATGACAGACATTAGTAGTTTATAACTAATAACCCTCAAAACATTCATACTAATGAATTATCCATTATTCTATCAACGTTCTAACTTTGTCAGAGGAATATTTAACATAGTCCCTATTTGTACTTATTTAAATATGCCTTTGTCCAGATGTCTTATTCTGAAAGGTTGAGAGGTATGGTTACCATCTTATTCGTATGCATGTACATCCATGATAATCACTTACATGACACTGATATAAGTCCCTATGTCTTCCCCCAATGGTTTACACAATATCCAGTAGATGGGTTCTTCATTTTTGGAAGGTATAGGCGTGTGCTATACCCACATAGGAATATTAATCACTCCCATGGGGCGGACCTAATAAATCTGTGCCAACCAACACCTGTGAACCTAGGCCCATTATTGCATACCCATGATTCCCATACCTGACACCCCTCCACAGTAGTCATAAGACATATTTAATGTGAGCGATAATAAAGTATGAAGATACTTCTAAGCACTATCCACTCTCCGTGTATCGGGACATATGTCATACATTCTGTCAACCCATGTGTTATTACCCTTGCACAAGCTACTGTTGCATGTACAGCTATATTGTAGCTGCGGATGTGACTTCCTTTGCGTCAATAATTACTGGCTGTTGCCTGTAGACAACCACTTTTTGCAGTCCTGCAAAGGACACCTATATCCATGTTTAAAGAGTAGAACTTGCAGATTTGGCACACTGGTACTTTCCGGGCAATGGTTTGGAAAGCAGCAGTGTATTTACCTTTCTTGCATGTCTGTATGTCTATCCATAATAGCTATGATGTAACCTATTTATGTACATGTGTTATATCTACAAGGACAAATGTTTCTATGTTTGTTATGTATATATCGATTTATGTAATTGTGTGTGTGTGTGTGTGTGTGTGTGTGTGTGTGTGTGTGTGTGTGTGTATATATATATATATATATATATATATATATATATATATATATATGTCTGTACATTCTTTATTTCATATATTTATTTAGTTTAAGTCTGTGGATATATATCTATACACAAATATATATATCCATATATAGATATATAAATAAACGTGTAGAAAACAGCATTCATTTGCTATGCTGTGAGTGGATTACACATGCGCAGGCGCACTTGCATATCCTTATTGTGGGTTACATATGTTTACTAAGTCTTTGTGCTTACGTGGGCTTTCTTAATTGTGATGGTACCAGTACAATATCTGTAATCCGGTTAGCGGACATATGCGAAACACACGTTCACCTTTACATATTTAAATGTCTTTACAGCACACACGCATTCATTAACTCATATGTGCTGTAGTCGTAGTTGACCCGGGACTGCATTCACGTTGGCCGGATGCTGTAACCACTATACTATTGGTGTTCTGACTCATTTATATGCATACCCATAGTACATAGCTACATTAACATACGCCTCACCGCTTCACTTACAACACAGGCATCCATTCTCCTGCTGGGAAAAACGCGGTACTACATATTACACATTCCCTATTCCCTACTGCTCTGGACCCAAGCTGCATATTTAATCACTCCAAGGATATGCAGAACTCCAAGGCTTATAGTCCTGGCACATACAAGTCTTTGATTGTCAGGGTGTTCCTGTGGTGATCTGGGTTTAGGCTTGTCCGCCTGGTGAATGGAACTGCCCTGACCGAGTTCAAATGTCAGATGAAGCACATGGACAGAATTTGTCCATTTTATAGAGGTTTACCTGTGTTTACAGACACAGGTCTTTCGGCACCTGTCAGCAGCTTTTTATGTTGGCAATACATAATATGGGTGGGGTGGTTGCAATACATAATCCACGGTGAGGGGTGTTCCCATTCACATTTGACTATTTCCTGTATGCATTCATACGAGGATTATTATTTTGGACATGAATTAACTACAGGTATGCAGTGGTACAGTAAACAAATGTGAAGGTTTGTTACTGTAAATATGTACGGACCTCTGTAATACACTGTTGTTTTCTGGCAAATCAGTAGCTAGTCATTAAAGACTGAAGTCAGAACATAATGACAGACAGTTGAGTTTCAGACTTCATACTCTTCAGGAAATTAATGACAATGTACAAACTGTTATTCTATCAACTTTCTCAGTTTCTTTACAAATTGTCCATACTTTTGGGCCTTTGTCCCACTTTTATTCATGGCTTTGTCCAGATATCTTGCTCTCAGAGGTTGACAGGTATACTTTTATTCACGGCTTTGTCCAGATATCTTGCTCTCAGAGGTTGACAGGTATGGTCGGTCACACCTACACACACATTAAGTGTCCCTCACACAGTAGATCAGGGTTATCCTGTTTACGTCAGTGCCTTCATCACCCTTATACCATTTGCCACTATGCGAATGTGTGCAATATATTTCCGCTTATTCGTGTCGGGACACGTGCGTCACGGGCAAGTGTTTGATCCTGGGTAGTAGGTTATGCATGACCACTTAGGGCTGGACAGTGTCGTACACCTCTAATGCACATTCCAACTTCTGTCCAGATATCTACAGGACTGGACTTTGTGTCTTCCGTTCTAATGTTTACACAGGTTACGTATCCCATGAGGGATATCCAAAAATTGTACCGATCCACAACAAGAGGTATACCGAACATCGTTTTGGAGTTACGAAAATGTGCTGAGGTCATGTGCAATCCTGCAACCACCTAGGGTGACACTACCTACTACATATGCATAGTGGTCACTATGTGTAGCTGTGGCTGCACCACACCAGTAGGCCAAGTACGGCTGGATTTGGTGGACGTTCAGGTATGGGAGCGGGTTGTGTGATGTGGAGGGGGTGCTGGGTAGTCCATTATGCATCCAGGTGTGTTGCATTTGTTATGGCCAGTTCCATCCAGGTGTGTTGCATTTGTTATGGCCAGTTCCATCAGGACCAATCTGTGGGTATGTGCCGGTGACATATCTATACATTTGTATCGCACATTTCAATATTCATCTGTTTGTGGGATTGTGTTCTACAGTATGGCCTGTCTGGTTGTATTGCAGCTGTTTATACATGTGTTTGTGTTTCTTTCAGCTTCACCCGCTGCTCCCTCATACACCTCCGGTTCACCTATTCTGCATACGACACAGTATCGCCTTGGAGGATTGTACCATTACCCATCCACCCCACACACACAGATTCCTCACACCCCATACATCTGTGCTTTGGTTGTTGGCCCATGACATGGCCAGAGTAACACATTGAATACCCTACATGTGTCTGGTACCTGTATGGTTGTGTGGACTACCCTGCCATGTTTGCTTTCCACATGCTATACCTCACACACATAGGTACACACCCATACTTCTCTTTCATTACATGTTTGGTATACCCGGGTACTACCCGTTCGACTGTGACACATCCTGACAAGTTCGGCTTGTACCGCTGACTTCCAGATTTTGGCGGCCTGTTGTACTCATTGGTAGGATGCCACCTTTTCCTATGTCCAGGATGGGATATATTCCATACACATATCCGACTGTAGTGGACAACACCTCCCCACAGTCGACGGTAGGGTTGCCACCTTTCAATTGGCCAAAGTGGGACATTTTTGGTACACACATCACATTTTACAGGCCGACACATACCCACGGTCAGTACACAGGATAGAACTTAGACTTCTTGCCTATATAAAAGCTTATTCTTGTAGCAGTTCAGTTGCTTATTCTGTTTCTTATAACATTTATGTAATTTAGATACAGAAAACCTGTTTAATGCAACTATTACATAACGTATAGGGAATAATTTTGTCCTATAATCTCAGGACATTTGCCATTGTTACAGGTTTTTGTCAGGACACAACTGCCCAAAGAGGGACTGTCGCTCACAAAGTGGGACAGGTGGTAATCCTAGTCAACGGTATGGATAATACTGTTCCTTTCAGCCTACATGTGTCCTTATTGTTGTGGCTGTTTGCATGCTCCTTCTGTTTCGTTTACATGCTTATTCTATTTCCTATCACATTTGGTATGTGAAATATGGACATACCTTTTGTATGTGACTATTACATGCCTTGTGGGATATAATTCGGACATACGGTCGCTAGATATCTACATTTCTCATGTATTTTGTTATGGACACATCTGCCCAGCTGTGTACCCTCCCTCACATTATGGGTCAGCTGGTGACCCTCACCATTGGGCTGGACATACCTACTGGCGGATCGCTAACATATGATGCATTTCACTTCCACTTGGTATGGCTATCTACACTGCGTTGGACTATGGCCACATGGTCTTCCATGTCATTTGTTCATGGGATAGGGACCCGTTATTCCCTACCGTGCATTTCTGTTTGCTTCGTCACTTTGTGTTCGCAGGTACTTTCTTGCATGCTTTGCATATGTTTCAGTATCCAGGGACACTGACGTGGTTACTATCTTGCAACTTGTTATATGCAAGCATTTTAGGTTGTACATCGACAGCTGCCATTTCCACGCCTCCATGCGGCACTTCGACACACCCTATGCACTCGCACTCCTTTCCTGTGCACGTGGCTGTGTCAGCAGCGCGCCTTCATTACTATACATTTGGCACTACTGCGCCATCCTCACACCGCACGGTTGGCACAAGCCTAACGCCGGCCTTGCGCCGAGCTTCATGAATCCCAGGGTCTGAATTGGCTAGAAGTATCCCACCAACTAAATTAGACCAATTTCAGCATTATATTTCATCCCACTTCCTGCCGAGTTATAAGTACAACTCGTCACCACTACCTCCCAAGTTGTCACCTTTGATCTTCTGACAAAAATCAGCTTGGCATGTATATGCCTTAAAAAAAAAAAAAAAACTGTGGTAGTAGTCTATACTCAAACTGTATAGCACAAGTCTGCACCAGTCAGGGCAATACACAACATTCATTTATTTAAACTGCAACTAAAAGTATTATTCTCGGACTCCTGGCTAAAATTTAAGCTCCTTCTCTTCTAATACATATATACATCATCTCTCGCTCCTTTTCCTTGTTTTTAATTCTCTTACTTTTATTTCCCTTACTATTAATCTTGCTTTTAGTCAGTATTTCTCCTTCTTTCCATATATATTCTACATTCTTCCTCTAACAGGTCCTTTTTAATTTTCCACTCTGACATTTGCTATGTGAGTGACTAATAAACTCTCGCACTTGTAACAAGTCAATACGTTTCAATGATATATAACACTGTATTTATCTCATTTTAATGATGGTATATGTGTATTATTCTAGATGTTAAATGTGTATTAATTGTATTACGCTACATGTATTTGTAGTATATTGTAATACATCAATTTTCACATTTATATGCATTTTTTGTTCTTTTACTTAATGGTGATTTTCAACCCAAGCCTCCACTGAAAATGGATTATTAGTTCCCGGTAAACAAATGTCATTAAACCTTAGTGCTTTCATGCAATTTTGTTTTTTTTCTTTCTTTTGCAATAAATTAAATAAAAATTGACATATCTGTTTTCTTACCTGTTCTTGAAGTCATTTTAGAAACATCTTATTAACATTCAGTATCTTCTCAGCTGCCAGTAACTGCTCCCTTAGTCGGGAATATTTACATTCAGCTTGTCTGACAGATTCTTTTCTCTTTGCCTCTTGTAGAATCAGATGTTTCAGCATTGCTTCATCTTTTGCAGTAAATATTTCATGTTTTTTCAGTTTTTTCATGCAGTGGTAGCACGTTTTACAACTTGCCTTTTTCCCCAAGATTCTTGGCAAGACTGATCTGCTTCTTTTGTAATGCTTCCTTTTCATCTTATATACCTCCTTGGAATACAACTATCTGCCATGTACACTGTTTGCCCTTACTTTTATTCATATCTACTTAATACTACATTATCCTTTGCTTATGGAGCATTACCTGTGCTTGGCATAAAATTGTTGGACTAGACATTCAGCACTCTATGTGTACTGTGCTATGTTTACCAATGTTCACAAGCAATTATTTTATTTTAACATTGCTAATCTGTTTCTGGAGTGCGCCTTTGAAATGTGCAACATCTAGAATTATTTTCTACTAGGTTAACTTTATTATATCTAAAACATATATATCAGCTTCCTAACGCAAGAAATCTGTACAAAGCCTTAAATAACGGTGGGACCATGACCCAAAAATAGGGACATATTTTAAATATTGCTTTATAAACTAAGAATGTTGTTAGAATAACAAACTTTGTGTTTGCTTGCATTTTTTTGAAGCATATGAAATCTGAAACCCAAATGTATGTCATAATTTAGTGTCTTCAGTCCTCAGTAGTTTGCTAGAAAAACAGAAATTTTAAGAGGAGCAGACCAAAAATATAACAGAAAAATCTGGGATTCTGCAGAAATATGGAGTTCAGAGGTATAAATTTTAAAAGTGTGTTCTATAAGGTGATCCATGTCAGAAGCTAAATATTTATAGAAATCACGGATGGATTTAAAATATATTTGTAATGCATCGTCTTCTTGTTGAGGCCTCCCTCTCTCGTGAGCCACATCTAGAAATAGGTACTGAAAAAAAAGCAACCAAGTCAGAAAACATATAAATAAGTGTACAAATAAATGTATAAATAAATGTATTGAGCTATTAAGAAGACGCTAACATGGTGGATGCTTTAAAGGATGAAAGAGTTAAACCTGGAAATGTGAATGTAAAAAAATTACCCAGGCAATACCTACAGGATGAGTATAACACATTCATTCAGGCATATGCACAGGAGTTAAAAGAAGTTCATAATAAATACGAATGAAAATAAAATCAGGAAGCAGTAATTATTTTAGTAAAATGTCGATGTGTCTTTTACTTTTTGGGGAACTACAGAGAGAAAATAAGAATGATCTGCAGAACAGCCACAGAAAGTTGGTGTTCTAAATTCATCAATTGACCTGGACGCCCTGCTAGTAATTGAAAGAGAATATATAGGTGGATAGGGTCTCTCTGTTACTCTGGGAAAATGAAGACTTCCAGCTAAAAATGTAACACTATATTGGTTTCTAGCTGAAAACATTCCTAAAATGGTAGATAAAGGGTTGCATCTGAGTTCCAAATGGGAAAAGGTCCCAATGTAAAATAATAGATTCCACAGCATGTATGTCTGTTCCAGTTATAGTAAGGGAGCTATATGGCTACATGGTGTGTTGGTAAGAAAGGAAATAAGAAGGTCAGAAAGATAAAGTTAACGAGAGGAGGAGAAGAAACTATCCTCCTGTTGTAATATTAATGTAAAGGCTTTTCCTTACCAAAGCAAGTGCAACACTCTGTATTATAAAAGACAAGCAAGTGCCTGCTCTTATTTTGTGGGGATCAGACATTGAAAGAAGAAGCTTGTTGTTTGGTGATCTATAGAAAGAATAAAAGGACACTGTTTTGTTAAAACAAAGAGTAGTAATCTGGACTGTTTTAAAAAAAATTAATAAAAGTGACAAAAACATACTTTAGGAGCTAATTCTTTTGCTATGTATTGGTGACACACATGATCAGTGCCACTTATTTTAGTGACAAGTGCCATAACTCCCACAAGACTGATCATACTTATTTACATAGCCCTCCCATCACCCTACCCTACTGAACTGCATAATCATATCAGAGCCTTGACCTTATCCAAAAAAAAATGCACAACTAGTCCCTTACCCTAACCATAACACTCCCCTCCTTCTAATACACAATGCCCAATCCAGTATCAATGAAGGCTCTCCTCCGTATAAAAACCATAAATCACCAGGATATTCTTCAAAAAATTCAGATAGTGGCAATAATCCAAAGAATGAAAGGTGACGAAAATAATTTATTGATATAAACCACACACAATTCGGACAAACAGATTAAGCGCTTTCATCTCCTGCACGGATACTTACTTAGAATCTGTTTAAACAAAAAAATCCTCCACTTAAATACAATCAGATGTAATAAAATTAATTAAATTAATTAATTATTCAATTGAATTTCTTATTGGCTGGCCATTCACTTCATTTATTCATTGATGGAATAAAAAAGCTTGTACTTAAAAGTACTAAAAAATAATTGTAAATACACAAGAAAAAATACATACATATATATATATATATATATATATATATATATATATATATATATATATATATATATATATATATATATATACACAGACAGACCCTTTCTAAAATAAATACATATTAATAAATGTTGTATAGCAATCACATATTTGATTGTTGGTGATTTGTTTAAAAAATGATACACCATAGACATATATATATATATATACACACACAATACTCTAAACACTTCCATTTATAAATAAATATTTAAAAATCAAACTGATAAACATTAAATTATTGAATAAATATCATATATAAATATCATATATAAATCTTGCTAAAATGCTTAAAAAATAAAACTATAATATATATATATAAAATATATTCTCATAAAAAATATTTATAAATATATATACATATGTGAATATCTCTCAAAAATGTATGTATTTATATGAAACTATAAAAGACTGTTTGTCATTTTGTTTTTAATATTTTTAATATGGTATCTTAATATAGTATTTTATCAAGGGGTTGTTGACCTATAATAAACCTAATAGTGTCTTTTTCGGTCTTCTGCAAGCATTTTGAGGGCTGGGCTGATGGAAATGTGGTCATTTAAACCATAAATACAGCATGTATCTAACCTTAACTGCCAAATCATCTCTCTGAATTCCAGCCTGGTTTCCCAGTCACCACCTCTTTCTTGCAAACCAGCTTCTTCCACTATCCAAAATTTAAAATCAGCTTCATCACAACTCTGTGTGTGTCTGAATAATGCATTATTATCATTCTTTTTGGTAATATCTCGTATATGCTCATATATACGTACCCTTAAATTGCTTTCTGTTTTACCAATATAATATTTCCAGCATTTCTTGCAATAACGTATATATACAACCCCTTTTGTATAACAACTGTAATATTTATTTCTTTTTAATGTAACGTTAATGTTGGGAATATCCAGATCCTTTGTTCCTGCTATGAATGAACATTGTGCACATCTGTCACATTTAAATGTGCCATATTTGGCACTTGCACCACCTGTCGATTTATTAAAATGTTTCTTTTTCTCAAAAATATTTTTGAGATTCCTATTTCTTCTAAAACTGTATCTAAGCGGTTGTTGAAATATATCTACTCTTGTGGGTATTTTATTAAATAACTCCCATGTGTCATTTATACATTTCTTTATCCAACCCATACCATTATAATGTGTTAAAATTAAATAGGGCAGCTGTCCATCCTTACCATTATTACCATTATTCCTTTTATCAATGCCTGCAAATTCACAGTTAGTAAGTAAGGGTTTATAGATGGTTCCCCATTTGTCATATACAAATTTGATGACAGGTTGAATCACATTGTCTGGGTACCCCCTTTCCTTAAACATTTTGTAAATTGTCTCCATTTCTTCAATAAAATCACCTCTATTTGATGTCATCCTTGCTGCCCTAATCATTTGTCCTTTAACTATATTCTTTTTGGAATGGTATGGGTGGTCACTCAGGAAATGTAAATAAGAATTTGAATGACAGTCTTTCCTAAAAATCCTAGATTTGTATTTTCTGTTGGCATGGTCTTTTGTAAGCTTCACATCAAGATAATGGATTTCTTCTGAATCCATTTCAGATGTAAATTTTAAAAAGTCTGTAGTATTGTTAATATAGTCCATAAAATTGGTAATCTCCTGTTCTGATCCATCCCACAGAATAAAAATGTCATCCAAAAACCTATAGTACCCTATAATATATTGATTTAACTTAGAATTAAAAATATGTTTTTTCTCCCAATATAACATACAAAACTTTGAAAGATGTGTCACGGGTTTAATAAGAGAAGGATACAAAAAACATAAAACATTTGAACACAACCGTACTAAAGAAGAAAACATGTTGTTATATGAGTTAAGCAACAATGACAATTTACGTATTATGAAACCAGACAAGGGTGGGGGGGTTGTTTTAATGGATACATGGGATTACACAAAAAGAATGTTTGATATATTAGATAAAGACAATAGGTACATGGTGGTATCCAGAAATGAGGTAAATATCTCTTACAGGAAAATAGACCTAATTATTGAGGATAATTTACTTCAAGGTTTAATTGATGTAGACCTATATAAATTTTTTAAAAGTTATGAAACCTGTGATACCAGTGATTTTTCGGATACCAAAGATACATAAAGATATCAAAAATCTCCCTTTAAGACCGATTGTGTCTTTGCAGGGTTCAAAAACACAACCCTTGGCTATTTATGTAGATTCAAAACTAAAGGAATTTCATAAAAACTATCCCCACATTTTATTAGACTCCTGGGATTTTCTTACTAAAATAGGGTCTAATACATGCAGAGACAATATAATTTTTATCACTGTGGATGTTAAAGTCTTATTTTCAGTGATTCCACACAAAATTGGCCTAGACTGGTTTGAAAAAATGGCAGTAGAAATGCAAATTTTAACATCAGGTGAATTTAAAGTGGTTTTAGAGAATATGAAGCTAGTGTTGAAATACAACTATATTTATTTTCAAGGGGAACTATACCATCAACAAGACGGCGTAGCTATAGGATCTGCCTGTGCACCCATTTACGTGAACATTATTATGCTATATTGGGAGAAAAAACATATTTTTAATTCTAAGTTTAATCAATATATTATAGGGTTTTTGGATGACATTTTTATTCTGTGGGATGGATCAAAGACCATGCCAACAGAAAATACAAATCTAGGATTTTTAGGAAATTGTCATTCAAATTCTTATTTACATTTAAAGAATATAGTTAAAGGACAAATGATTAGGGCAGCAAGGATGACATCAAATAGAGGTGATTTTATTGAAGAAATGGCCAGACAATGTGATTCAACCTGTCAACAAATTTGTATATGACAAATGGGGAACCATCTATAAAAGTGCCAAATATGGCACATTAAATGTGGTAGATGTGTGCACAATGTTCATCATAGGAAGGAACAAGGAAAGAATGATAATAATGCATTATTCAGACACACACAGAGTTGTGATGAAGCTGATTTTAAATTTTATATATATATATATATATATATATATATATATATATATATATCATTTTAAACAAAACACCAACAATCAAATATGTGATTGCTATACAACATTTATTAATATGTATTTATTTTAGAAATTGTCTGTCTGTGTATATATATGTATATTTTCTTGTGTATTTACAATTATTTTTTAGTACTTTATTCCATCAACAAATAAATGAAGAAATTCAATTGAAAAATGAATTAATTTAATTAATTAATTTTATTACATCGGGTTGTATTTGAATGGAGGATTTTTTTGTTTAAACAGATTCTAATCTGTTTGTCCTTTGGATTATTGCCACTATCTGAATTTTTGAAGAATATCCTGGTGATTTAGAGGAGAGCCTTCATTGATACTGGATTGGACATTGTGTATTAGTGTGAGTTGGTGAACCTAACCCTAAATTTGCTAATTACTCCCTTAATCTAAAACTTCAGTCCCCACCCTTAAAGCAAATAACCCTGATCATTCCCTAAACATAAAACTCCACTGCATCCATCCTAAACATAATGACCTTGATTGTTTCCTAAACCTGAAACTCCATTACCCTTCTCTATACCTTAAGTCACCAATTACTTCCTAAACCTAAAATTCCATTTCTACTCCCTAAACAAAAAACTCTCTTCCACTTTCTAAACCTAAATCCCACTACTGAACACTGCCTGAAACCCTAAAATGAAGACCTACAGCCGTCAAGTTATCTTCCAGTAGCAGCAAGCTCTGATAACTCTACACTCTCTATATTGCTGCCACACATTGTCCAGACATGTAGTAAAGGTTGATCAGTAACAGCAGCCCTTGCAAATTCCAAGGCATTCAAGTCTTTGGCCATGACACAGTTGTCTTTGAGCACCTGTGTGTTGAGTATTTGTATTAGACCCTGTGATATATCACATATAGTGGAGAAAGCATTGCAGAAGGTCCTAAAACTTCTATAAAGGTATGAAAAGTGAGTTTAACAAACAACTATAATCTATACTGCAAAACAAGCAAGATCTACTGAATGCCATCTCAGACTGCTTTTCTTGATTAACAGTGGTAAGAAACACTTTTGAGAGTTCTAAACCAAAACTAAGTATTCCTGAATACTGAGCTAATAAAATTGAGGATCTGTTATGCATGCAAGAAGAAAAGAAAGTCCTTGCACCTTTCTGAGAATATGCTTTGACAATCAGTTGGACTATTGATTCATATACTTGGTGCTCATTAAAGTTGCCCTGATAATAGTAAGAATGGATGCTTTGTAAAGAAATATTTTTTGGTAAAATGTTCTCTGAGGTTAAAAACTGGAGTGAAGTACAATAGTTGACAATGTCAACAGTGAGATGTCACCACAGAAAAAAGTAATTCAAGTGGGTCAGCTGATAAGTAATGCTGAACAGTAGAATTTTTTTCTAAAATCAAATAATATTATCAAAAAGCAATACCTCGCAGAACAACAACAACAACAACAACAACAACAAATAAATAAATACAAGAGTTTGTTTTTTCCAAAGTGTGGTTTTACAATTTTTAAACTACAGCAACAGAAAAACATTATGATGATGCAATGTGGTCATGCAGTTCACTCTGCTCAAAGGCCAGAGTGTACAAGAAGAAAAGAAATAAGGCACTCTTCAAGAATTTTAAAGATTTGCAAGAAAAAGACAGGCTATTCACTAAGAATTGTAATTCCAGTTTTGAGAGTATGAAGACATAAAATGAATAGGGTTTTGATTTAGAAGTACATAAATAATGTTTGTGTAATTTTAAAGCTGTAAGAGATCCAAAACAATTATGATACTCTTAAAAGAGGATATCAAAAAGCTTAAATAAATTGTAATGACTGAAAATATAGAACTGCTAAGGCAATCAGGGGGCATGATCTTTAAACAATGATAGTCAACAGAAATTTTGAAGCAGATGATTTTATAAAATAAAATGATAGATGATTTTAAAAAGATGTTGGCTAACCTTATTTGGCAGATGACATCTCAAAGTAAAATGGATAACGAAATTACTGCCCTGTCTAAACAGCTCCCTGAACTTTCTGAAGAAATGACTAGTTTCAAAGTATGGATGACAATGTGTCTAACGTGAATGTGTTTATACAAAATGTAACTGAATAAACTGATGCCTTAAATTAGAAGGATGTTTTAAGCCTATTCATTTGTAAGGAATATAACATTGCAAGTCTAAAATAGGATTTGGACCAAATAAGTCATTAGTTGTAGTTTGTGGAGAAAATGCTTCTGGAATAAAATCTGAAGTAAAGTCTTTGAAGGAGAATTGATGTGTAAGAATAACTTCTGCAGATAGACTAAAACACATTAAAGCCTTTCATAGTTTTCTGGAACAAGCTAAGTTGCATGACTGTCACCTTAACAGTTTTTGCAAAAGAAGTGGATGGGATAACAATATGAATTACCCCATAAAATGGTGTTATGATGCTATAAAAGTACTTGATTCTATCAATACATATTTGTAAATAAAAAAAATATTGCCAGTTGCAATAATTGTACTTTAACTGGTAAAAATGCATAGCATTTATTGGAAGGCAAAATAAAGCAAGCAGGTTTAATTGTCTGTGCTAAACCACCAAACAATTATGCAGCTACTACTAATTGCATAAATAAGCAGTGAATAGCTTTACAGTCATGCATAAAATGAGACATTGCATATTGTAGCAAATCACAGAGTGTTAGCAGAGATGCTTCCTGTGACAAACAATAAGTTAAATCAATATATTTCACTAGCTCAGCCATTAAGATAAACTAATGTATTTATGTGACTTTTAATAATGTTTCCCTTTATTGACCTTTTTAATGGAGTCTACACATATTTAAGAGGATGGTCATTTGATGTTTGCATTGTACCCAACAGAGTAGTAGAAGTAGCTTTATCTGCAACACAGCTGAATTCATTGACAATTTCAGTGTTTGATAAATCTATACATTGTTTATTGATGTATAGTGTAGAATAATTAGTACAACTGAAGTGTGAAAAATAAAGATATTTCATCAGTAATGATTTAGTTGGCCAAAAAGTTTAAGGACACATTTTCTTCCACAGCTCTAAGCAGTCAGCCTCTGAATAATATAAGGTGCAAGCAGCATATGATAGGTTTGGATGTTTAATGATGTTTTTTTATTTACTTTTCAACAACTGTTCTGTCAGGAATACAAATTTTATGGTGAAGGACATCTTTAAATATCAAATATGGTCAAAGAATCTATTCACTATGCATTTCTTTGAAAATTCTGAATAGTTTATAGTGATGGTAAGAATGCAATGTAGTAAACCACAAAGAAATCAAAACTGTCTGTAGAAGAACATTTTTTTTTAAATCGATCAGATGATGTTTTTTTATATTTTTTTCTCCTCTGTTGTAAAATTGAGCTCTCAGGAATATTTGTTGCTTATTTTTGACACCTTGGTGTTTATTGTAACCATCCGAATTTATTATACTTGATATCATTTGCCACTCTGCTGGTTTAGAGAAATAAAGTCCTGACTTTGACTCAGGTATAATTAGCAGCTCAGGCGACTGCTGGACTAGCAGGGAATGGTAGGCATTACCATCCCAAGGTGGTAGGTGGACTTATGGATGCTTACTTTGTCTATCTTTGGTGGAAGCTGGGGAAGACACAGTGGTAGGTGTGCTGAAAGAGAGTATAGGATGGAGACTTGGCTGAGCTGCTGTTGAGATGGAGTGATACACTGCATGTCTCCATTGCATGCCCACCCCCAGGATTAACCATTAGATCCATGGAGGGGGGCTGGTAGGTCATACATCAAGCACCCCACCCCATTGGAAGTACAGATGTACTGGGCCCCTGGTTGCATAGTTCCATGATGAACACCAGCATCACAAGATTAAGACCGGAAGAGGGGTGATGTAGCTGGTAGACCTAGTGCCAGTGTGCTGTGCCAGTGCTATGAAGCTCTATGGTGGGGGGAGCAAAAAATAAATAAAAAAAATTGTCAAACTATTTATTGCTTTGGCATTTTTCTTTCAAATGATCAAAAACAACAATAAACCACAACTTTTAGGAGAAGGCCCATCCACTGATTTTGTTGTTTTATTTCTGGAATTACCTGTCTCATCACTATTTTTAATTTATCTATTAAAGATATTTACAAAACTGTGGTATATCTGTATTTATATTGGATGTTTTGAAAAGTGTTTAGTGTATGATACTGAATTTTATCAGGAAATTGTGATATTGTGTAAATAATATATTGATTATAAGATTTTTGTATTTAGAGTTAGATTTGGCAATTTTCAGCATTCTTTATTTGTTTTAGCAAAAATACACATGGTTTAGAATTTTTGTATATTTGACATCTGAATGAAATTAATTATATAAATGTTATTTTGGAGGGTCAAGAAGGTTGTTTGATTAAATAACAGTTCTACAAAAAACAGTGTCCTGGGGATTTAATAAAATCTGTGTAGGCATAGTGTAAAGCCTACACAGAAGGTACCGTGGCCGTGTATGCAGAACCCTCATGGTAGCACGTCATGCATATTAATGAAGACACATTACTGAGGGAGAGCCATGTAACACGGTTATTGAATCAGTGTAGGGAGTGTGTTACTGTGTCTGGAGATGAGTGACACACCACCTGCACTGTCAAAGTACCGGATATCAATGTATGCATGTGTAAAAAGTTTAGTTTTATTTATTTATTCATTTATTTGTTTATTTATTTATTTAGTTAGTTAGTTATTTATTTATGGTGTGTTCACACAGCATAGCATGCAGCAATGCACACATGCCAGACATCCAAAAATAGAAACCAGATACATTTAATTATGAATGCAAAGGTCAAGTTTAAGCATAGCTGAGTGGGTTTGTGTGGAGCACCACAGTGCTCAGCAGTGCTTAAACATAGTAGAGAGATATATGTAAAAGTATAGCATCATTCCACATGGCCATTTAGCCAAATGGTTAGAGTGACTGCTGTAGGTGCAGGGTTTGAATATAAAGGCAGGTTATTTTGTAAATACACATTATGAGAATTATGTTAAATCCCAATTACATTTTGTATGATTACACAGACAGGTTATTACATTTATTTTGTAAATACACATTTATGCAAAGTACTATTAAACCGTGATTGAATTTTGTATGAATACACAGACAGGTTGTTAATCATTTATGTTGCAAATACACATTATGAGAAGTATGTTTAAACCCTTGATTGACTATTGTATGTATGCACAGACATGTTATTAAGCATTTATGTGGCAACTACATATTATGAGATGTATTATTAAATCCTGCTTTGCTGCACTCAGCTAAACTCCACTAAGCACAGCTAAGCCTTGCCAAACAATGCTTAAACAAGGAATGTTTTAGCAGTGCTTAGATGGTTTGCACATTGCCAAGTGGCGTGAAGCACTGCTAAGCAATGCTAATTTAATTTTGTTTTTATTTTATTTTATTTTATATTTGTTAATCGGGATGGTCTGATTGGACACAGGTCCATTTACAGTGGAGGCCCAGAGAGAAATTCTCCATAATGAGATTACAATCAAACAAGATAGTACAAAGCACATATATCAACAATCAGTGAAGTAAAGTACAGAGATAAGAAGTTACATACAATCTTACCTAACAGCAAATATTTTAGAAACAAGTGAGATAAAATATAATGATAAGTCTCAAAAAACTCCAGCTTTACTCTGTCGCATATCGCCTACTCAGAGGTGATCTCTGCCTAACATACAAAGCTATGTCAAACCCAGAGCTGTTGGACATGCTCCACTTAAAGAAATCCCAAACCATCTGAGCTGCATGCTCTAAGGACCTAAACCTTGTCACCACAATAAACAGAACATGCTGGAGGGATAGATTCCTATCTCAAAGTCTTCCCATACTCTGGAATAAACTGCCTATCTATATCCAACAAAGCTCCTCATTAGCACACTTCAAGAAAAATCTTGACTGGATGGGAAATAGGAAATTCACCCCAGGGATTACTTCTGTGGCTCTGCTCGACAGTGGTACAGGAAAATAATTTTCTTGGGTGGCAAAAGCCAGGGTACCTTTTTGGCTGGGCTTGTATAGGCCCTAGGGCCGATAGCCTAGTACCTACCTATGAACCTATGAATCTATAAATGTCACATACAATCTCACTTATGATTGCAATGTATAAGATGAGATACAAAAAATAAATTCACATGGTAAATACATTTGTATTAGTTAACAGTATGATACTTAACCATAAAATGTTTATGGTAGGTACGGTGGCTAGGACTGTCTATAGTATACTGAGGCTGTGAATTTTTTGTAATGCATGGACATAGCCATTTACTCATAAGATGTGATTTGAGTGCGTTTCTGAAACAAGTGTTAGTGGGAGCAGAAGTAAGAGAGGGGGGAGGTTGTTCCAGGATTGAGCTATGGTATAGCAAAATAGAGCTTTTTCTGCATTGTTATTGGCCTTAGAAATGCAGAGGAGTGATTTATCACTAGAGGGGAGAGGATGATTTGTTCTCTAGGGGGAGAGTAACCCACTTAATGCTGGGGTTTTCTCGGGATATCTGACTATATTATAGGCAATGACTAACTGATGGAAATTGAGTAGCTGGGGAAGTTCTAACCATTTTAGCCCTCTTACAGATTCAAAGTGATAGATTCAGAAAGGGGAGTTATAAGCATACCTGGCAATTTTATTATTGCATGATTCCAGCCTGGCAAGATCATGTTTTCTGACTTGGGTGAGAATTGGTGCGGCATACATTAGGGTGGACAATAGATGAGTTTTTGATAGAGTGAGTCATGCCTGATGTGAGAGGAATTGTTTATGCCTGTATAGGGTTCCCACTTTTTTATGGACCTTTTTTACAGTTTGTGAGATATGGATGTCAAAGAGGAGGTTATTATCAATTTTGACATCGAGGAGTTTGGTGTGTTAGGAGGGAGACATGATGGTGCCATTTTTGTATGAGATTGTAAGCGATAGAGGGGTAGCTATAGATTTGTTGGGGATGAAAAGTAGCAATTTGGTCTTGTTGGGGTTTAGGATTAGTTGAATATCAGTTATCCAACTTTCCACAGAACTGAAAGATTCTTGAGTGAGTCATTGAAGAGTGGAAAGGCATGGACCAGAGCAGATGAGAGTCGAATCATCAACATACTGTATAAGTGAAGCGTGCTGGGTGGAGGCATGCAGATTGCTTGTAAATATGAAGAAAAGAAGTGGGCTTAATATTGAGCCTTGAGGTATGCCTATTGTAGCTGGGAGTAAAAGAGATTGTGTGCCTTGCCATTGGACTAATTGCTGCCTGTGTGACAGATAGCTTTTAAACCAGTCAGTAGTAGAAGGGGAAAAAGATAGGGAGGCTAGGGAGTCTAGTAGTTTGGAGTGTGAGACCATGTCAAATGCTTTGGAGAGATCTAAAAATATTGCAGATACAAAATTATTGTTATTTCTATGTAGGTTGACTAGGTTGGTGAAAGAGAAAAGGGCAGTTGTTGTACTATGATTTTGCTGGAACCTATGTTGTGCATAGGAGAGAACATTGTGTGAATTTAGGAATTTCATAACATGAGTGTTAATACATTTTTCAAGCAGTTTAGATAATGGGGTAGAATGGCAATAAGAGGCTAATTTGAGAAGTTGAAAGAAGTGCCACCTCTACAAAGAAGAATAATGTAAGAAACTTTCCAGAGTGGGGGGGGTGTATGCTTCCTTTATCGAGCGGTTGATGAGGATGGAGACTGGGTAAGATAGGGATTCGGCAGAAATTTTTAGGAAATTTGCAGGTAGACTGTCTGCTGCAAGGGTGGTTGGTTTCAGTTTTAGGAGGAGTTTTGTAATTGTGGAAGTGGGAACAGGTGAAAGAATGAAGGAGGGGATGTTATCTGAGCATTTGGTAGCCATATGTGTATGGCTGTTATTGGATAGTTGGGAAGATAGAGTTAGGACAGATTCTGTGAAATAGTGATTGAATTGGAATGCTATGTCTTTGGCATTGTTATTGGAAGCTGGTGCTGGAGTGGTAGTTGTCCCTGGTTTTAGAAGGGAGTTGATAGCATGCCAAAACTTTTGGGAGTCTTTTGGGTGTTTGTTTTGGACCCTGAGGAAGTAGTTCTTTTTATCCACTTTGGTTTGTTTTTTTGTCCTGATTTCTTAGTTGTTGGATGTTTTGTTTAGCTAGGCTAGTGTTATCCCTCTTCCATATTTTCCAAGCTTTGTCTCTAGACTTAAGTAAGGCTCTAGTGTCCTTTCTTAGGTATGGTGCATAGTTTGTCTTGACTCTAATTTTTCTAATGGGTGCAAATCTCTTAAGGACATTTAAGAGAGTACTATTAAAGTAGTCGTTGCCCTTGTCTAAACTGAGGGTAAGTAGTTGTTCCCAGTTTTTTTGTTATAGATAAGTAGTGGCTCCCAGTTTTTTTTTGTTTTAGAGTGTAGTTAATGTTGTGTATGTTTAGTTTATGGTCATCTCTAACTTGCCTAAAAGTTATGGTGTTGGTAATGTTAGTATGTTTGCATAAGAGGAAAGTGGAAAAATGGTCACTGAGACTATCTGGCACACAACGTACCTGGTAGTTTTAATTGGGGCAATTAACTAGTGTCCAATCTAGAATGGATTGTTTATGGGGTTTTTATCAAGTCCAGTGGGTTCTTGAATGAGCTGAGAAAAAACAAACAGATTAATATGATTAGAAGGGTTGTTAGAATTACAAGCTGTCTAGTCAGTGTTTAGGTCACCTAATAAGATAGTTTCTTGTTGCAGATTCTCTGAGATCCACTGTAATATTTCTTCAGTAATGGGGGAGTTATTTCCTGGGGGAATGTAACAGCAGAGAATATTAATTTTTTGGTGTTGTTTCCATATAGAACTGTACTTAAGATTTCAGCATTTCGGAACTTAGGTAGAGGGATTTGTAGTGGTTTAATGTTGAGAGAATTTTTAAGAAAAATTGCAACTCCACCTCCCTTTTGCCACTCTTTCCAGTCTTAAGATGTTATATCCTGGTGGGCAAATTTCTTCATTTTGGGTATTGGGTTTTAGCCAGGTCTCAGTGATGGTTAGTATGTCTGGGGAGTAGTGGGTAATAAATGCATGTAGGTCTGGAAGCTTATTGGATATGCTTCTGGTGTTGATGTTGAGAAGTAGCTAGTCAGAGTCCTATTTGGTTGAGAGTGGGGTATTAAGTGGGCCTGGGTTTGGGTGTGTATCTCCTGATATAAGTAGGTATTTTGTAATGACTAGTATGTGTTTAATTGCATGTATTATTTCTAGGTGGGATTTGCATGATATCTTAGTACTGTAAGATGTAGTTATGTGGAATTTGTGTATGTGAAATATTGGTCTGTCTTTAAATAGTGTGGGACTGACTGGAAAATTTGTGTGTGGGGTAGTCTTAGTGGAGGTGTTTGCAGTTTTCCAGTGGTGTATTAGTGTGTATGCATGTAATGTTTGTTAGGCATGTGAGAGACAGGAAGAGAAATGCTCAAGTGATTTGTGTATTTTGTGGGAGTAGTGGTTTGGCATGAGGAATGCTAAGGTTTATAGGTTGAGGCAGTTGTGATGGCATGGCTAGCTGCTGCTATGTGTTTGTTTTTGGCCGGTGGCTTGGTAGTGGGTGTGGAATTAAGGAGCTAGCTAGGGAGTGTGGATTAAGTTAATGCTTAGAGGCAGCTGACTGGTCAAGGTGTGGCCAGGTGATGAGGGGTTAGAATAAAAGTAGGAGTAGTGGGTGTGGGTGGGAATTCAGCTATGACCCTGGACTCCAGAATGCCCCACATCACGTAATTTCTGCACTAAGATCTGAAGCAATAATAAGAACCCCCCCCCAAAGTATATTGTGTATATCAGGATTGTCTTGTGCAAACCATTGCATTTCAGCTATATGCATTGCTGCTTTGAGGTATGCTGCTGTAAGCAAGTATGAAACTGTAATAGCTGTAGACTGTAAATATGTAATCTGTAACTGTATCAAATAGCCAACCCAGCACTCTGACATGGTTTGTACAAATCACAGATATTTCCACCCAATAATGGGTATATTGTGTACACCTGCATTCTATGTATTAATGTGCAGTTCACCTACTATCTCTTTCATACATGAATCTCATACATGTGGGTTCAACTGTTAGTGCAGTCTTTTATAACAATGTACTTCTATTACCAGGCCATATTTGGTTAGCAGGTGAGATCTAGTCTTGTATAACAATTTACTTCTATTACCAGGCCATATTTTGTTAGCAGGTGAGATCTAGGCAAATATCAGTCAATCAGTATGCAGCAGTAGCTCAGTTTGATGACTGCTAGGTCTGATGTACATTTTGTCACACAAAGACCAGGGTTCAAGTCCAGTGACAAGTACTAGTAAATATTATTGAATCACATATGTATTGCTAACAGATGTTCTCTCCACAGGAATTACAGGTAAATAAATGGCTGCAGTAGCCCTTAGAATGTGTTAATAATTTGTGTGTTCAGATGTAGCAGTGTTAAAAGCATTATTCAGCAATTTGATAAGACCTCAGAAAATAAAGGCAGCAAGTACAATACTAATAAAAGTTAATACAATAAATAAAATGTGTAATCTTGGTATGGCTATATGCCTGGTGTGTCTGTCAATGTCTGCTGATAGTCTAACCCCATGCTTGCCAAGGATAACATGAAAAGCATAAACTCTCTGTACTGTGCAGGATACATGTATCTGAAGTGTTACGCTGTCACAGACTGTGATCACTGTTACCTAATCCCCTCTGTCACAGATCTATCATGGACAGGATTTATGTCGATAGCACAGTCACACTACATCAGTCACAGTATATGTTGGTAGTCATATCTGTCCCCCTGACATGTAATAGTCCTCTATAGTTGTGTACCTGTAGGTGTTACAGCTTGGTCCATACTGTCCCATGCGGATAGCTTGAGAGGTATGTATGTGCTACAGAAGCTATAGGGCACATGTATACATAAAGAAAGGGCAGATCTGTAGAGTATATAAGAGTACTGTTCCAAAAAATATAGCCTATACTGGTTATTTCTCAATCCCCCCACCCCTTATCTGCATCATAATTTATTATTGTTATACATCAGTTATGGTTTGCTATTAACATATGTTCTCAAAACATTCTGTTGGGCTTTGTGTTTTATTATTGTTATGTATTACAATGGTTGCATACTAACATACCTTGCTGAATTACCTATGTTGTTGGCCTTATGCAGTAACTGTTACTGGAATGCTGTTACTATACTGACTTTTATCTCACTTATTGTTGTCTTCCATATACTATGCAATGTTGTTACTGGGTTATTTGCAACATTCTGGCATGCTGTTATAACTAAATAAATGTTATGTTCATTACAAACCTATACACTTTGAAATACCTCAGCACCATAGCTTGACTGGTTAGGCTGGTTCCTGGCGATCTGTCTACCCTACTTCAGCTGGCCATGTCACTGGGTCCCAGCACATCTGAGACCCAAGCTGGTGGCGCACACTCCGATGGCCTGCATCACCTAAGGGTGGAACCACCTCAGGGGATGGGGTCCATCCCCACAGCAGTGATGGTGCAGGGGGGGTTGGCACCCAAGAACAGCTACCGGTGATGGTGCACAGGATCGTGCATCATGGCTATGAGAATCACCTGCACTGGATTGAGGGCAGACTCGCCAACCTGTAGGGGCAAGAAGGCACTGATGTCCAGCCTCCAGCACAGCCACCTTTGGGGCAGTGAAGGAGCAGTGTTGACTGTCCATGGGTGGGGAGCTCAGTCTCACTGCTGCCATCTGGGGACAAATGGATCTCTAATTCCACAGCACCGTCCCCATCCAAGGTGTTTACCCCCCTCATGTGTCACATACCAGCCCTGTATGTTGCCTTGTTTGTCTTGTCTGTCTGCAAATGTAACCTCTCCTACCCAACTTACCTCCCCACATGTACTTACATCCCTTCCCCAGCATTCCATTCTCACCTTAAAAAAAAGGGCACCTCTCCCACAAATAAAAACATCATACCATACATAGCTCTCCATTTCACACCTGCATCCACTGGAAACAATCAATTATTAAATGAATTAGTCAACACAGTTATGTTGCCCTCAGCCCTCTCTCTGGGGTGTGAAGTTACAAATTCCAAATTCTATACAACCTGCACAGCTGCTGCTGTACAAGAAATGGAGAGCTGTGGTCCTTTCCTACACCCTTCCTGCACATCCCTACCTGCCTTTCAGTATGTTTTTCCCCATGCTTGCCCCCATGTTACCATTTCCTATTACCCCTTTTTTCTTTTCTCTTTTTTTTACAATTAACATGAGTTTAAGTAGAGCTAAGTGGAGCAGTGCACTGCTCAAACCTGTGCAAACCCCTTGAAATGGCTCATTTAAAAGTGCCTTAGTTACCTTCTGTGTTTCTGACCTGTTAGGCACATCTGCAAAGTAATCACCCCCTGCCATGTCTCCAAACCAGGCCCCTGTCAACTACAATATAGTGCATTTGCCAACTAGGCCACTCAGCTCTGAAGTAAAACAGGTATTTCCATAAACATATCCTGATTGTCAATGACACACTGCATGTACATATAATGGGAAAATTGACAGTGTACTTGGGACTGTGATGCAGACACCAAACCACTACACAGCCAAATAAATAATGACGGATGTACCTGAGGCCTGGGATAGCAGGTATAGCTGTCAACTGCACAGACTTTTGGAGAATGTCCACAGTTGTGCCACCTACTTTTGGCATGGTTTTCACAAAACCTTTTTTGTGCATCAAAGTACTGACAAGTCACTGCAGATTGAGGTTAGAGAATCACGACAAACAGTTCAGTGTCACACGTCATACCCATCCGAACAAACATGCTAATGCTAATCCTGTGTAAAAGACTGTATGCATGCACAGTTTTGACTCAGTACCTCAGTCTGTTAAATTCCTAGCATGCTGTCTATTTTGCCACCCACAATCCTGGGATCGAATCCAATGTGTTGCACTTCAATTACATGCTTGTGAATAAAACAAATAATGACTGAGTCCTGCAATGTTTACCAAAATAGGTTGCTGCTACTGCATTCACTGCTACCCATGTTAGCACATCAAAGGCCTATAGATAGGGCACACTGCACAAATATGTATAAGCTACATATATGCCACATGCCGCATGCCACTCTCAGATTACACTGTTACATAACATATGTACCTTAAGCACATGCCTCACCTGGACTATTATGGGTACCCTCACCCTGGCTCTGCTGTAACAACAGCTGACACTGCTCCCTCACTGACACATACAGCTTGCTGTCCTCCAGTGTGTTCATATTCCCCAGTATGAGTCCTGCACAAAAAAGCAGCAATTGCAGCCTGCAACATATGCAGCAGTATGTTCAGCTACCTACTACAAACCTACCATACCTCACAACCCCCTAGAACAAGGGCTCCACACAACACCCATACATAAAGGGGTGGGGTGGTCAAAGTTTAAGTGACAGGAACATGTGTCACAGTTTACCCCTACAAATATACACAGCTGATAGAACAGCAGCTACTGCAGCAGCATGCATATTCTGATATGTATGGCGTATGACACTCACATGTGTCTTCCTTCTTACTGACCTCAACTCACATTGTTTAACACTAAACTGCCACATAATCAGAAAATCATTTGGCAATGCCCAAACATAGCATGCAAAACTGTGGACATACCACATAAATCCCTACAGTGGACAGTATTTGTACCTACCCTCTGTGATGCTGTAGTCTCCACACCTCAGTAATGTCCAGCTCAAAGACTAGGAAAGGGGCCAAAGCCTACATAAAGGCCTTAAATATTGCACTGTTGTGCCATGCCATTGGCTAATGAAAGCGCAACTCAGCTGCTCTGGATGCAATTAGCAAGCCTGGCTTACAGATTGGTGCACGGGCAATCACCTGCTATTGAGCATTACCTACAAAAGACAAGCAGCTGTCTATGGTAAACAGGTCTTCAACTTGCTTTACAAAGATATACTGTGATTTCAGAAGCATTTTTCTTCAGTTTTTCTGCACAAAAGTATAACAGCACTCTACCAGGTATATAATACAAGTCCCCATGTAATGGGATGCAGATGAGAGGACACAGTTGTGGGGAATAGGGATCACAACAGTAGGCCACTAGTACATATCTGGGAATGACATGTTGCTGATAATCTGCTGTCCAACAGCTACAGACATGCCTTTCAACTCTGCCTGCTGTGACTTAGATCACAGCTGTGGCCCTCTCACTCCCTCCTACAACTTTAGGCTCCTGTACAAATACTACTGGATTGTGTGTTAGATATAGTGACAGTAAGTAATGGTGGATACAGCTGGCATATCACATGTTGTGCTGTCATTCAGCTCCTCTCAGTCTGTGAATGTCACACCGGAATAATTCAGACATTGTACCAGTGTCCCTGACTGTCCCTGATGTACTCTAGCTAGGTCAGTATTTTGTCGACATTCGTATCTTATCGCTTGACAGTGATGGCTATCATAGCTGGCAACCCCATACAGCAGAACTGCAGGACATAGCCATTAGTAGTGGGGGGACACAGACCCATCCTCAGTTGCAGAGTGTATATATTGATCATACAAAGTAAGAGCATGAATTCAGTAACAGATATTACTACATCATAACTGTTTTCTGAGGGTTCTGGCATGCAACAGCCAGATTCTCCACATTCTAAGAACAACCATCAATTATTGTCCAACTGTTTGCCAGACATCAACATGTTTCTGGCAAAGAACCACATATATTAGGCACATGTACACATTCTGCAAACATGTGTACTGGAGAAGTAGGACACCTACAGGGAAGATACCCTACAGCACATTTGCATTGGTGTTTGTCATTGTGGGGCATACAGATGTTGCTGGACTGTCCCCATATACTTATAATAACACACAAATATTTGTCAAACAGTGGCGTTCTGATATGGTACTGAGATGTTGCCCATAGGGGACACACCACAGCAGATGGCATTGATGGGAGTGGAGACATACAGCACACACCATCACGGCACACAGGTACATAAGCAGTTTTGCTACCATGTTGCTGATAGCCACATACATATTGTGTTGATAGATGGTGGGGTATGATGGGGGATGTAGCAGTGGATAGTGCAGGCCAATTTGGATATGCAGAGTCTGTGCATAGTGGAGAGCAATGTATGAGGTCCTGTGATGTGTTCCCCTATTCTTGTCTCTCAGAAATGATGTATGGATGGAGGCACCTGCTTTTTTCAGCTGCAGAAAATTATGTTATCCTGGATTGACTCAGACTACATCATGACATTCTGCTGTCCAGGACTCACCAGAATCATGAGCAATGTGCAGCAAAGTGGGCTGACCATCTCATAGCAGTCAACCGAGTAGGGCTACAGGACAAAAGCTATAACCAGGTCCACCACAGGGCAACAGACATGGTAAATGTGGTATGGCAATGGACCACTGTTGTGGCCAGGGACCATGCTACCACTGGTGGAGGGCCTGCAGCAGTAGAACCACTCTCAGCCACAGAGGAATTCCCGGCAAACCTGTGATCAACCACCAGCTCCCATGTATTCATTACCCCATACACCATGGAAGTGGGTGTCACAGCATACACAGCAGAAGAACATCCAGGTAAGCCTCCTGTGTTCATCACTGTTATACTGTGTCAGTCATTGTGGCAGCCTCTGCATACCAGGACACGGATGTCAGGTCAATCTGCATGAGGGGGTGGTTGTGTGTAGCATACAATTGTGCACACATACTCAAAAAGTCAGCAATGTAGGCAGTATCACATAACCTATTGTACATGTTGGTATATGCACATATTATCCTGCAACAATGACACATTTGGTATTGCTGACATTACCTCTCCCTCACATTTCCATAGTTACGTCAGTTGTGGCCGGAGTCCAACACATTGTACCTGTTGAGTGTGATACTGTTTTTGTATGGCTCATATATACCCTAAGAATGTTAAGGGCTGCCATTTAGCTGTATACACAACTGATATGCTTAGCCAGAGTACACTACTTGTATGTTCATTTTTGGTGGGGTTAACTGAAGTGCATTAAATCGGTAATCACAGTAGTGTATGTGCAGGAGCTGTAACATATTTGCACTTATTTTTGTGAAGGTCTATGCAGTCTGCTATACAGGGGGTAATAGTATGCTCAAGATGGGTGCATTGTGTTGGAGGTGTCGGTCTATCACATACACTGACATGTAACTTATCTCACAAGTCTATAATAGTGGCAACATTAACCGAACATAGTTTCAGTGCATGTGGTTTAATTGGTCTGTCTTGTCTTTGTATGTTGTAGTCTGCTTGTGTGTTATGCATGGGATCAGAAATAAGATGTGGTATGTGTAATGCAGTTGTAGCACCTTACCTGTATGTGTGTGCGTGTGTGTGTGTGTGTGTGTGCGTGTGTGTGTGTGCGTGTGTGCGTGTGTGCGTGTGTGCGTGTGTGTTTGTGTGTGTGTATCACCATACATAATAGTGCAGGTAGTAATGTACTTATTTTGTCTTCCTCCTCACAGGTGACTGTGGAGGTTGGAGTTTATCCCCTTCATAACCTGATGTCGATGTCTCATCAGACCATAGTAAGGCACAGCTGGTGTTGTTGGGGGCTGAATCTGTCTCATGGGTTGACATCCCACTTCCTCCTCCTTTGTCCTCACACACAATCAGTATGCCCACACATATCCAGTCCCCTGCGGCCACAGATATAGTACAGTCAGAGTGTGGCGGCATCGAACAGGTGAGTATGGCAACAAGGGCATCAGTGACTGGGACACTAGCCATAGCCAGAGAGCTGACAAGGTCCCACAAAGACATATTGACAGGGGTGCTCAAAGGAGGACTGCTACCCATCCACCACATGTCAAAGGTGTCACATCACGAGTCACCCAACGCATGTTTTGTTCCATCATGGAGGCACAGGCACATTCTGAATGCAACACCAGACAGATGCTCAGGATCATGGATACCTCACTGTCTGACTTACATGACTCCCTCCACCACATTGGTGATGCCATGCATCATTTCTCTGATGTTGTGGATAGACAGTGGGGTGAGACATTGTCAGTCCTTGATGGCACATTGTCTGTGCTAGAACATGTGGTGGGAGTAGGGCGTTGGACACATGGCCATAGGTCAGCAACAACATCTACTGAGAGTCCACATGGCCATGCACACTCAAGCTCCTGTAGTGGCAGTACTTCCAGCACTACAGAAGGGAGGGTGCTGTCCACACCATGACATGGCAGGTCATGGGCACATGGTCCTGGATGGACTTGTGAGGGACATGGGCTCAGCAGACACCAGTCACCATCAGTGACTAGTACCACATCTGACCATGGGCATGGTGATGCCATTACCTCTCCTGTCAGAGCCAGTTTCCATGTTCATGGCCAGATATGGTGAACTGTTCATTCTGTCATGTATGGGCTGTAGCTATCCAACATACTCATGTGTAGAAATAGCACATGGCTTGACTGTGAACGTGCACACTCTCATACATCACTGTCACATGCAGGTCACTAAAAGGCAAGCATGCATCTCTCCATGGCACAGCTGACCAGCACCCCTTCCTGACTCCAACACATGATGACTCCCACACATGATGTCAACTGTTTAGCACAGCCTTGGCCTCTGGCATCCCCATACCACACCCTGTGCATGTGATGATACCTGTGCCACATCCCTGCCATCCATACAATCAATGCAGGGGCATGCACATATGTGTCTGAAGCACAGGTTTACTATAGTACATAACATGACATGTAGTGCAGTTGTGTTATGCCAGGGCAGCTGCTGTATGCAGAGGTGCATCATGAGTACACATCAAAGTGTTTGTACCTTTGTTGCATGATGTTAGATTGGCAGTGGTGTTGCAGACTAACAGTTGTCTCTCAGAACTTTGTATGTTTCTGTTATAAGGGTCTGAGTGGCAACACTATGGAGACTTGTTGGCAGTACAGCGGCTCAGAATGACATGATTGCAAAGCAGAAATATGACATCAGCAAGGTACAGCTGTATATGTGCATGGTTATCTAGGTGCATATGTGTAGAACAGTTTCTCAGGAGCAATGGGGGCAGGTAGCATAATCCTGCAAGCATACCCCATGACAATGCATCCTACCCTTAATACGTGTTACCTGGGCACTCTGTACCTACAAATGTAGGTGGTAGAAGATAGCATGTATGCCTAGGTAGATTTGTGCTATTTAGGGCCAGCAGCAACTCACAGGGCCTGAAAATTTGTAACCATTGCACACACATAGGAAAGATAGACACACTGCTGCAAGGGGATATATTTACACACATACATAGTTGCCCTTTTTGGGATTAGCACTCGTACCTACCGAGTAGTATATACTATAGTACTATGTACTTATCACATACACCATGGAGCTTTTATGTTCTGAGAGTGTCTGCCAGTGCTGTTAAGGTGGTTGACACCAGAAGGCCCTGTAAAGGATGCCAATGGTGGGGGAGTTGACAGGGCCTGAAAATGTATAACCATTGCACACAGATGGGTGAAACAGACACACTGCTGCAAGGGGTGTATTTACACACACACACACACACACACACACACACACACACACACACACACACACACACTCACAAAGTTGCCCCTTTCTGAGATTAGAACCCATACCTATCTAGTAGTATATAGCATAGCACTACTTACTTATTGCATGCACCATGGTGCTTATGTGTTCTGAGAGTATTTGCCAGTGCAGTTAAGGTGGATGACATCAACAGGCCCTGTAAAGGAGGCCAATGGAGGGGTTGACAGGGCCTGCAAATGTATAAGCATTGCACACAGATAGATGAGACAGACACACTGTTGCAAGGGGATATATTTACACACACACATACATCCATTCACAGAGTTATCCTTTCTGGGATTAGAACTCCTACCTATCCCATAGTATATACTAGAGTACTACATACTTTTCACATGTGCTACAGATCTTATGTGTTCTGAGATTGTCTGCCAGTGCTGTTAAGGTGGATGACATCAGTAGGCCTTGTAAAGGATGCCAATTGGGAGGTTGTCAGGGCCTGAAAATGTATAACCATTGCACACAGATAGGTGAGACAGACACACTGCTGCAAGGGGGTATATTTACACACACACACACACACACACACACACACACACACCTACTCACAGAGTTGTCTTTTTGAGATTAGAACTCCAACCTATCTAGGTAGGTACATACTATAGTGCTACATATTTATTACAAGCGCTATGGTGCTTATGTGTTCTTGGGAGTGTCTGCCAGTGCTGTTAAGGTCGATGACATCAGCAGGCCCTGTAAAGGAGGGCAGTCGGGGGGGGGGGGTTGACTGGGCCTGAAAATGTATAACCACTGCACACAGATAGGCGAGACAGACACAATGCAGCAATGGGGTATAGTTTTACACACACACACACACACACACACACACACACACACACACACACACACAAACACACACATACACACACACACATAGACATACACACACACACACACACACACAGTTGCACTTTTTGAGATCAGAACCCCTACCTATCTAGTAGTATATAATATACTGTAGTACTACCTACTTATTGCATGTGCCATGGAGCTTCTGTGTTCTGAAAGTGCCTGCCAGTGCTGTTAAGGTGGATGACATCAGCATCTGTTGACAGGGAAGCTTATGGATGAAACTAGTCACAGGGCCATAAACTGATTGACCATTGCAAAGACATAGGCCTGATAGGCATGTCTGTACTGCTGTATGGGAAATATGTGCACACACACACACACACACACACACACACACACACACACACACACACACACACACACACACACACACACACACGGTGGCTGATCTGAGATTATAATCCCTACCTACTTACTATTACACACTACAGCTCACAATACTACTTGCAGGTGTCACCAGTTACATTTTGTGCACAAGTGGCTGCAGCACTACATCACTCTACACCTTTATGTGTCCCTCTCTCTCTCTCTCTGTATATATATATATATATATATATATATATATATATATATATATATATATATATATGTATATATATATATATATATATATATATATATATATATATATATATATATATATATATATATAGATAGATATATGTTACCTCTCTCTCTCTCTCTCTCTCTCTATATATATATATATATATATATATATATATATATATATGTATATAAGGGTAATCATGTTTGAGGGGGATAGAGAGAGACAGATACATATACATACCTGTCTGTATGCACAGGGATATAGTCACATCTCAGTTCTTTAGGCAGTTGAGGTATCAGACGGTTTCCTGTCAGAAGAAAGAAGATGCATTGTTTTGAATGCATCTTTGTCAAACTGTAAATTTAAAAAACGCAAAATGATGAAGCGGCTTTTAAGCAAATTCTTTCCCTGGGAAAGAAGTTGCTTGGCAGCTTCAATCACTTTGCTGTTTTTGGTACTGTAGTGCAATCTCGGAGTTGGTATATTTAAGTAGGGGGGTGTGGGGTGTGGGGGACGAAGCCCCCCACTTAAAATAGTGTTTAGTGTGTTTTTTTTTCCCTGGGAAAAATTTGTTGTTCTGGCTGTTCGCTCTTTTTCGGTTTTGTTCTTTTGTGGTTGATATAACAGGGTTTGATCTTTTGATCATTCACTATTATAACATAGTCCCCATCAGACATGGGCCGATATTAGCTAAGTGTAGGAACATGCCTAGTGTGACCGTCAGTACTTACAAGGTGACTGCAGGCCAGACCTACCTGTATTCAGTCCAGGATTTTTTGTGCTACAGCCAGTTGGCTGCTGCACCTGATTCAACAGTTCAGCACCTCCCTGACATTATGTCCAAGGGATTCCCTGGCTGTTTACTGCACATAATATCTGAGTCATACCTAGGGTGTTTACCATTTGTAATAGACTGTACAGGGTTTTGCATCATATTTCTGGTATGTTTTACATAGCATTGTGATTTTCCAGTACATCAGTGGAAAATCATTATAGACTGATGTTAGGAACTGATGACAGACAGTTGATTTACTGACTCCATACACAGCAGGGAACCCATGCTACTGGATGACCTGTTATTCTCTGCACTTTCTACATTTCTGTGGCCACTAGTTAATCCTTTTGCTTATATGTGGGCCTTTGTCCCACTCCTGTTCATGGCATTTTCCATATTTCCTTCTCTAAGTAGTTGCAGGTATGCTGTGATTGGGGTACATGATGTAACATCACACACAGGGTTACAGATGTCACACCTCTAACTGTATATGTTTTGCAGGATGTATAGCATTCCACCCTATATGTCTGCACCACTCCTCAAACAGTTGTGTTTTTTTGGTAATATACTACTACATGTGCCCATTGACTTGTTGGAGGTACTGACATGGTTATGTGCTGGCCTATACATCCTGCTGCTATTCTGACTTGTTATAACCTGCCGTTATACTAGCCACTTCTAGGTTACACAGAGCATGTGTAATGTCCATAGCTGTGCCCCCCCATCCCTCCATTGTCTCTGGCATTTTCCAGCTTTCTTGCAGTAAAATATAGTGATATATTGGCAGTCTGTGGGGGTCTTGCCATAGGAGTACCTTACATGCAAAATTGTAGGTGCAGACAGCTTTGAATCATGAACACCATCAGTCATGCTAATGTACTTAGCCTACTAAGCCACACCAGCCACCAGAAGTGACGTTTAATTCCTGAAATTATCAGCAGCAGACAGATATACACTTTAACCCCTGCATATTGAGGAACTAGAACATGTTGGCAGGTTTTTTGGGACAGCCTTTGGATTGTGTGGTCTGCTGCTATAACCTTGCAAACATACTGTTACTGCAGCTGTATGGGAACATGGCTGTGTTGGGGGTAGGAGACTCTACCACTGACAGTCATGTGTCTGTCCTATCTGTCATGTCTGGCATTTCCCTCACATACTGCAGTGGGTTTTGCTGCCTTTTGGCCTATTGCATATTATGGGGCAGCCATTATTGGACAGAGAGTTCCTGTTGTCCCACATAGCTGTTAGCTGTTTGCAGGTAGCCAAGTATCCCACTCTATTCACTTGCATACATGCAGCAGGTCCATACATACACTACCATAATCTAGTACCCCATACATTTGTTGTACAGAAGAGTGACTTACTTTGTGAATGCAGCAGTTGAGATAAAAGTGCTTCAGGGATGAATCTGTCTGATTCATGTGGTACGCAGCCAATGCATGGTAAGGTAGAGGTTGTGTGGTGTGGCTGGCATCCTTTTTACTATGCATGTGAGTTGGAGTGAGGTGTTAGTCCCTAATACCCTAGGCTGTCAGTGCATGTGCTATGCATTGTGTCTTGGCCAAGTTGTGGCATACTGGGCATGCCTATGTCTGCCTACAGAGACAGGATCAGGGGTTTCCTCCCCCATGTCCCCCTGTGGGTGTAGCTACAGGGACCTTGGCACTGGTGGGGGCTGTGTGTCCCTTCCCTGTAATGATCATGCTGCAGCTGTCTCCACAGGAACATATTGTGTAGTATAGCACATACTGTGAACATGTGTGCACATGTGGCTGGAGAGTACTGCAGGGCTCCACCAGATATACTGAGGTAGCAGAACCGTGATGTGAGCAGTCCTAATACACACTCTATGATGTTCCTAGTTTGTGCATGTACCTCATTATGGCATTCTTTGTTAGGTGTGTCTGCATTTCTGATGGATATCATTATCCACGGTTCCAGTGCATAGTCAGCATCCCCCGTAGATGGCCATATGGGATTTTTCCCCTGGCAAATATCTGGTACAGCTGTGAAGCATGCCAGATATGGGAGTTTTGATAACTGCCAGGGCTGCTGATGCACACACTCATGATAATGCCCTTGGCATTGCACACTACCTGGCAGTTGATAGAGTGTTACCCCTTGTGGTTGATGTAGACTCTACCCTCCTCACTGGGGCAGTGCTTTGATGTGTACATGATGAGTGCAGTCTATGGCACCCAGTATCTCAGTGTAGTGTGCTATCTGGTGGAAGAGATGCGTACTGCTGGTCCACTCCTCATGGGTACAGGGTAAATAAATGTGCTCACGGCATGTGTTTGCATGGCAGCTATGAACTGGTGGAGTAACCTGGATGCAGATGCCTGTAAGACTCCCATCATGTCCCCAGTTGGTCTTTGAAAAGTACCTGCAGCTAATATTCTAAGTGCTACACAAACCTTTGTTTCCACTGGGATGGGTTCTCCTCTGTTGGCTCTGGGTCTGAGTTGAGGGTGGAAAAGTTTGGTGAGTTCTTGTAGTATGTCCCTGTCCACCCTGTAGTGCTCTACAATCTCCAGTTCATGTAGCTCTTGGAAGGTTACCTTGGTCCTGAATACTATTCTCCTTCTCAGTCTAGGCCTGTTGTCAGCAGCAGCATCAGCACTGCCTTCAGTCTCTAACACATACAGATTTAGCAAAGCAGCAGCAGCCCCTAACATTCTGTTAGTTACAATTCCCAAGTCTATACTCGAATGGTGCAGAGTATGGGTGAAAAATCAGATTGTAGGATGCATACTTTATAGTGCAGCAGCTTGAGAGGCCACAAAAGTTCCTCACCAAAAGGATAAAGGGTCTCAAGCATCTGTCCAACTCCAGCTCTATTCAGTGCTCAGAGGTGACCTTTGCCTAACATACAAGGCCATGTCAAACCCAGATTTGATGAATATGCTTCACCTCAAAAAATCTAGATCCATCAGAGCCACAAGGGCGGGAGACTTAAACCTTGACACACGGCTTAATAGGGCGTGCTGGAGGGATAGATTCATCACCCAAAGACTCCCTATGCTGTGGAACAAAATCCCGGTATATGTGAGGCGACCGCTGGCCTTGTTCAAGAGAAATCTTGACCAATGGATGGGAGATCGCAGATATACCCCAGGGATTACCTCAGTGTCACTGCTCGACAGAGGCACAGCAAAATAATGGGTATAGTTTCCTATACTAAAAATGCCCTCGGGCAGATAGCCTAGTATGAACCTATGAACCTATGAACCTATAGTGGTGTGCTGCAGATGTAGACTATATGAGTGGCTAACTATGATGCATTCCACCTACCAGGTATATCATTGAGGGGTTTGAATGGCTTGGTGTCAGTGGACCAGGGCTTATCAGTAATTTAGACATGATTGGCTTTCCCAAGCTATTTCCTTTATTTATTTTTTTAAATGCCTTTCCTGCTAAGCACTATGGTGCAGAGAGCAAACCAGTGGCACTGGTGTAAACACTGTGCAGCAATCTGGACATACCCCCATGCACTGGCATGTTCAGCATAACTTAAACCAGCTAAAACATGTGCCCTGCAGCTAAACAAATCTTAGCAGCACTTTACACACCCCTCTTGCTTAGCTGAAAGGTGCACTGCATAAATGGACATGGCTGAGCTGCAGTCCGCTTAAATATATAGGGACACACCATCCCTTATCATGTCAGCTATCTCTTCTGCAGACACCAACAGGGTTCTGGTGCTGCACGGGTTTTATCTGCGAACACAGTGGCCCATTTTTACTATAAAGTAACCCCTGCTCATTTGCACACAGTTTCTTGTACACAACCTGGATACTTCACTATTCCAGGGCCTGCCTCTTTAGCAACCACAGATATCTACCATTGTACATACTGCATGCAGGGCCCTATAATGCATTATTCTCACTTATGTCATCTTTTGACTTTTTAAGTTTTCTAATTATTTTTTTTTTATTGCATAACATCATGTTTGCGAGCTGCTGTGCACCGCACAAACATAATATGGGTATTAAAAAAAACATTATTTTATATTATGTTGCATTAGTTGTTGGACTCACAGGGCATAGTTTTGCACTTGTCTATATTACAAGTCTGAAGATGCATTCTTTCCAATGCATCTTGGTCGAACTTAAAAGGCTGAAAATGCAAAATATCGAAGTGGCTGTTAAGCGAATTCTTTCCCTGGGAAAGAATTTGCTTGGCCGCTTTGGTATTTTCTGTTTTTGGCACTTTAATGCAGTCTTGGAGTTGGTAAATTTAAGTAGGGGGGTGGGGTTGAAGCCCCCCACTTAATGTAATGTTTGAAATTGTTTTTTCCCTTGGAAAATAAATCTCTGTTCTGACACTTCGACATTGTAAGCTTTCGCTTACATAGGGTCGATTAAGCACCGTTCACTTTTTTAAGTATTCGGTGATCTAATACAGACCCATTTTGCACATATATGTGCTACTATGACATTTCTGACCTTCTAATTGGGCTGTTACAGCCCCTGTTCAATTTTTACACTTCTGTACACAGACATTCTCCATGTACACTTCTAATAACAACATGGGTTCTGTACGAATACCAATCTGCTTTCTGGCTTACAAAATAACCTAATTTGCATGCAATTCACCTGCTTATGAGGTGATTTGCAGGCCACAGACACTTTCATGTACGCACACTTGTCCACACCCCTCTGCTCTGTTTACTGGATCACATGGCTGCTTAATTCTGTGTTGGCTCCTTGCCTACATGGAAAAATCACTCTGTGTAGGCTTTACTGAATTTCCTAATTTTTTTTTATGCAACTGCTTAAAATATACCACAGTTTTTGAACTGTTTAAACTCTGTTGAATTTTAACTGTTTTTAGAAATACTTTGGACCAAAAAGAATGAGAAAAAAATCAGAAATTAAAATGAGGCTTAAAGAGGTTATATTAATGAACTGCTTAAGAATACTAAGATGACATTATTAAAAAAAATAATATTGGAACAATGGTATTATATAGGGTAATGAATGGGATTAAAAATGTTAAAGATGTAGGTGCTGATTCTCGTATGTATTTTGTGGCTACTTATATTGTATTTTGTTTTGTTTTTTAGAAGTCTGATAAAGTCAGTTGCCACAATTTAACCTCTGACTTAATGTTCCAGAAATCAATTTTGAATAAAATCATTGTTCTTTATAAAAGTGGCTGAAGCACTAAGTAATTTCTGGTCCATAAATAATGAATGTTGAAAAAAAAAGACTTCTAAGAGTGGTACTTTTCTTTGTGGATATTGTGAGATATTTTCATAGGTTCATAGAAGGTTACTAGCCTAATGGCCATAGACCCCTTACAAGTTGCCCCAATTGTCAGTGGTTAGGTGAGTGAAGTTCACAGAGGTAAGAGTCTGTGGTGGTTAAAACTGATGTCCTCTGTTTAGGAAGGACCTGGGAACCTCCTCAGGAGTGAATTTGTTGTCACCCATCCATTGATCTAGGGTGCATTTCAAGAGGGTCAGGTAGGTGCTCTCTTTCATGTGAATTGGAAGCTTGCTCCAGAGAAGTGGCAGTCTGTGGGAGATATATCTATCTCTCCAGCATGACCTGTTCATGTCAGGGGCTAGTTTAAGATCCCTAGAGTGAGTGACCCTCATGCAGTTTAATTTATGAATGTGTAGCATTTCCATCAGGGCCAGGTCAGAGACTGACCAGTAAGCCAGACATAGGTCATGCCTTAGCAACCTGTAGGAGACAGAATACAGTGACAGGGCTTTCAGTCTTTCCGCATAACACGTGTTTTGTGCATCTTGTAATGTATTGGTGAGAAACCTCTGTGGTTTCTCCAATTGCTGCAGGTTTCTGGTGAGGTACATGCAAAAGCGAGCATTGTACTCAATTATTTGTCTGATGAGGGCCAAGTATAATGGATTTATAACATCCTTAGATATAGATGTGATGCCTTTTCTTATAAGATGTACTACATAGAAGGATTTCCTTAATACTGTGGATACATGGTAGTCAAAGTTCAGACTGCTACCAACCTAAGCACCCAGATCACATACCACTGTGTCTACACTTAGGAGGGATGCTGTCTATAATGTAATTTGCAGGGATGTCAGCTTTCCTAAAGGGAATAATAATGCATGATTGCTCCCAATTTGCAATCATTAGCAAACTTGGTCAGCAGCAGGCCATGCAAGTTTTCCTGGACTTCTGAGAAATACATTCTGTACAGTAAGGGGCCCACCATAGAACCCTGTGGTACACCACTGTTGACTGGTCTTTTGCTAGAGGTGAAGTCACCCACTTTGACAGCATGTTTCCTGCCAGTGAGCCAGTTGGCCACCTATCTGGTAATGTAAGGGTTAATTGACAACTGGGAGAGTTTCTCTATAATACCTGAGAGAGGAATTATGTCACTTGTCTTGCGAGGTCAAGATAGGTGGTATGCACTGTCTTTCCATCATCCAGAGCCTTGGTGACCTTCTCAAAGAAGTCAACCATGTTTAACAGACACAATCTACCTTTAACAATTCCGAACTGGGTTAGGTCCAGAGTTTGGAGACTGCCTATGTCGTTGTTAATAAAGTTCATAATGATTCTTTCCAAGGCCTTGCAGATGAGACTAGTCAAGCTTATGGACCTATAATTCTCAGGGTTGGTTGATAGTCCCCCTTTGTGCAGTGGGATTACTGCTGCTGTCCATTCTACCAGAACATAGCCAGTTTGCAGGCTGTGGTTAAACAGGGATCCAAGTGGGTCTGTTTGGTCAGATTATAAGTTGTTTAAAAGGCAACCTGGAATGTTGTCTGGTCCCACTGATGCCTTCTTTTTGGCCTTCATGAGTGCTAAGATGACCTGTTCACTTGAGATAATAAGCTGAGTAATGGTGGCAGGTATATTTCAGGGTAAGACTTTTGGGGATTGGGGGGTTGCTCCAAACCTGTCAACTAGGAGGTTGGCTATTACCTCTGTTTGAGTATGGGTGGTACCATGCCCAACCAGTTCAGCTCATAGATGAATATTCCCTTTTAGATTCTGGATGTATTTAAATAATGTCTTGTGATTATCCTTAGCTACTAAGGCTATTTTTGCTTCATAATTAACTTTGAAGGACTTGCAAGATCTCTAATTTGTTTATTTAAGCTAGAGAGGAATTTCTTCCTATGCTGAGGCAGTTCCCTTTTGTTCTTGGACATTAGTTTCTTTCTCTTGTTTTATAGCCTGTGTATATTCTAGAGGGTCCATCTGAGTGGCTTGTTTTTTCAGCAAGACCTGGTTTTAATCCAGTCTGGTACAGCTGATTCTCTACAACTGCTTATGTGGTTATACAGTGTATTGGTGAACACCTCTGCATAGGAGCCTGTGTTATCAGCATTCAAGAGGACTTTGAAACTTCTTATACCATCCCTTAGTAGGAGATAATTTGTCTTTAAAAAATTCTTTAGTGCTTTTGAGCTTGATGGGGTATCTCACCTTATAGTTGCATCAAACAAGACTGATTTATGGTCCAATCTTACCAGGGTGTACATCGCACTGGGGGTGCAGTACTCTCCCATGTTAGTGAGTAGTATATCCAGGACATTTGAGCCTCTTGTGGGTGTGCTGACTAGCTCTTCCAAGGCACTTGCATTGACAAAGTCCAAGAACCTCTGAGCCAGCATGTTTGTCGTCATGTATGTTTCCCAGTTGATGGTAATATAATTAAAATCACCCATGAGTAAGGTGTTGTGCTCTATGGCAAGTGACACCAGTATGTCTAGGTATGTGATATGCTTTTCCTGCTTCATGGTGGGGAACCAATAGCAAGCTATGATGTGGTAGGGGGCTTTGCCTACAGTTGGACATGGAGTAGCTCAAGAGAGCCATACTGTTTGACCAGTCTTCAGATGTACTTAACCTTAGTGAAGATGGATATACTTCCTCCTTTTGTCTTTTCCTGTTCAGTTTGTGGTCTGAATGTACAGAAGGCATTATAGCCCTGCATGGCTACATGATTTCTGCACCTTGGAACCATGTCTCAGTGACTGCACAGATTTCAGCATCTTCCAAAGTGAAGAGTGCTTCCAGAGAGTGCAGTTCTTGTTTAGATTCATAGTATTAAGGAGCAGTACCTTGAGCTTATCAACAGAAGATTTTGTTACATTGGAAGGCTAGTTATTTTGACTCTACCTAAAAAGGCACAATAGGCATGGCTAATGCCTTTGCTAGTAACTGACAGCCTAGAGGAGAGAGGTGCAGACAATCTCTGGCAAATCAACATGGGCTGTCGACTATGTCTTCCCAGGATGACAAATATTGAATCCCTTTGGACTGACACCAAAAGCTAAGCCAATTGTTAAAGTCAATCATTTTTTGTTATTACTGTGGCATCATCCTTGAAGAAGGCAGAATGCTGCTTAAGGCTAGGTTTATACCTGCCTGTGACACATAATCTGAGAACTCCATCAAGTCCCTCTTCTCATAGTCTAGTTAGGTATCTCTCAAGTCATTCACCCCACATGGACTATGACGGAGTCATACTGGTACTTGTAGTTGAGTGACTTGAGTGCTTAAGTGACTTAATAGATCCTGGCACATGACAGGCAGCTAACAATAACCTGCTCCTTATCCAGCCTGGTGAGAGGAACATGCATGTGTCTCACAATGGAGTCACCAATGACCAATGTATTAGGTTCTGTGGTTTTACCCTTATGGGCTTATTTGTTGAGACACTGGTGTGTTATGTGTTGTGGTTGTTTTTGCATTGTTATGTGTGTAAATGGTTTTCATTTGGGAGGCCTATGATCTTTTGGTAAGTTACTAGTGAATACCTCCACATTATGTGGGTTTATGTGTTGTGTCCTTATTTAGTGTGGGAAGTGTGTGTGTGCTGACAACCTGTTTAACATTCAATTTGTCCATATGTGAGAGTCTTCCCTCCAGTTTCCAAGTGCAACTACATCTCTCACATAAAGTATTTGCTTGTTTCAGGAGTAAGTGGTGACTAGTATACATGAGGCAATTACTACATTGTCTCAGGATGACCATGTCTATCAGGCTTGCCAGAAAGATGAAAAGAAACTGCCCATCCATGATAGCAGGCTCTTACTGTATGTTTTATTAGGGAATGGAAAGGGTTAATTTGACAGGCCTGTGCAGGTGGTGTCGAGACTACAGGATGGACCTACACTTTATGTAGGCTAAGGTTCATCAATAAGGCAATGCTGCTCAGTATACAACTGAGTTGCTCCTAGGGCACCAGGAAAGCTTGGAAGGGGTTCAGTGACACATGTTTAGGCAAAAGCTGAGTTTCTAGGCTTTTGTGTCTATACAAGGCACTGCTAACTGCCACTGTGCAAAGAGCAGCACCATGCAAACACGAGACTTAAATATGAGCAAAGAAAAACAAATTTTAAGCTACCAATCAGGAAAGCAGACAATAAGTCTTTCACCAGCAATCTCCACCTCAGACATATTAGATTAGCACACGTCTGCCTCAAGGGTAAAGAAAAACTCCTTCTTAATGTAGAATAGCAGATTTGGAGCCCAACTGTAACAAGACCCAAAGGCTACATACAACAGTCCTACAACTAAGAGATACAATGTAATGCAATACAATTAACTACTTAAAGAAGCAGCAGCAGATTGTACAGATTTTTTATTTGTTAAAGTACTGTCACAGTATATAAGAGAAGTACAAAAAATACCTAGAGCCCTTTTGTGTGCTTTCCAGTTCAGATAGACTAGGTAAACACCTACTGCCACTAGATGAATAATTGCAGTCCTCCTAATGTAAAGAGTAAATGAATGTCCAGAGTGAAATGCTACCACATACAAACTTAAAGATATGAAATGCTATCACAAACATACTTACAGATACAGATATAGCAGTGTACTTTAAACAGTTTATAAAAGAGTGAATATTCAATAAACATACTTTGCTTTGTATAAATAAGCCAAGAGCCACTCAATTGAACAGAATTAATAAAGGCACTAAAAACAAGATAAGCTGATTAATAAGCCTTCCAGCCAATAAAACTGCATGCAGAAATCTCAGGTGTTTCCCCAGTCTAAACAGACAAAGTTTCCTCTCAGTACACTAGATGCAAAATCCATTGACCTCTTGACATAAAAAAGTATGTACTAGAGTGCAAAAATTCACTACTTTTTCCAACAGCTAGATAGTGAATTTAGAGCAAGTAAATCAGTAGAGCAGTCTATCACTCACAGCCAAAAATGCAGGTTTACTTTCCTCAACCATAATTGAATCATCAGCAGTGCTTTTGTTGGGTCTATATCAAAATTCCAAAGAGGTAAAATGCCGAACATTAAAACATCGAACCCACAACAAAGAATGCTGAAAATAGCAAAGCTCCGGAACATCGAAATCTTACCTAGGCCTTTCCGTGACTTCGCTATTTCCTCCACTGTGGTGCGAGAGTTACGGACATTAGGGTTAGGGTGCGGATTAAGGTAAGTGGATAGTTAGTAATGTATGTATGGAGTAGTGTAGGGTTGGGTTTTGTTAACTGTATGTGTGTGTATTAATTGCTTTGTTTGTGTATAGTTTCGTAGGGTATGTGTGCGATAGTTACGGACCTTAGGGTTAGGGTGCAGGTTAAGGTAAGTGGATAGTTAATAATATATGTGTGGTTTAGTGTGGGGTTGGGTTTTTTAACTGTATGTGTGTGATTTATTTATTTTGGTGTGCTTGTGTTGTGTGTATGTTTCTCGGAACAGCAAATTTTTTTCCCTGGGAAAAAATTTGCTATTCTGAGCATTCAATGCTTTCAATATTCAAAATTCCAAGTTCGAACATATGATGTTCGACATTTTGGAATTTCGAATATATGATATAGACCCGCTTTTGTTTATGCAGTCTTGAAGACATTTCAGAAAAAGACAAACAGACTTAGGATTTCACTATATATTTAAGTATCGCACAAAAAATAATTTAACCAAAAAAAAAAAACCGTGAAATATGCATCCTAGATAATTTAATTGTCTGCCTTTCACATAGAACAAAACACCAGACCCAGAATATTTCTTAGAACAGAAAACAAAATGGAGCAGGTCAAAACAAAAGCAGTTCTGTCACTCACGGACAAAAAAAAAATATAGGTTTACTTTCCTCAACTATCAGGAAATCACCAGCAGTGCTTTAGTTTATGCAAGCTTGGAATCTTTTATGAATCTTTTACGAATGCACATGATTGCAAAATAAATGAAGTACTGTACAAATTTAGTCAATGTTTCACTTGTGAATCTGGTCTTGCATACTGCATTGGTCATTCATGTGATGACATTAAATGTTACCTGGAACAGTCAAACACAAGATTAATGTTAGAAGTAGAGAGCATTTGTGTGTATTAGAAACAAAAGTTAGAAAATCTCATGGCAGTCCATTTTTGGGAATGCCATAAAGTTAATGGTAATAAGTTGTTTTTCACTTCTTTAGCCAAACCTAGACTTC
>NC_056735.1:1543481480-1543536480 GCF_019279795.1 Protopterus annectens
CTGTAGGGGCCCAGGGACTGATCACTCTCTATCTCTCTCTGACTCGTACACATAGTAAAATGGATACCAAACATCAAACCACCTATACCTAACCATGTATAGGCAGTGTATTGCATGCATCCGACATAGTCAGTCCTCAAGCTCCACCCTCACAACAGCCACAGGCACAAAGTAAGTCAGTCTCTGTAACAAAATAAACTAATGGAGCAAAATTTTCTGATAGCATATCTATGGTATTGATCAAGCATGTAAGGGAATGGGGTGGCTAACTGGTATAGCAGCAGACAAATGACAGCTCTGTGGGACAGCAGGAAGTGTATCCCCAGTACTGCCCTACCCACAACATGCAGTACCACCCTAGTTGATGAATATCACTGCAGTATATTTGGTGAGCCAAATAACTCAGGGGTCATAGGTCACATGGATGGCTGTCAAAGTGGGAGTCCCATACCCACCACCAACCCCACACAGCAGATCAGCTGTAGAAAACCATACAGAAATGCCTGGCAAAGGCCCCCACGTGGCGACACCATGAAATCCCCACCCACAGACTTTTATACAGTGATATCACAGCAGGTCTGGCAGTGGCAGTATGGCTTTGAAAGTTAAGAAGTCTGAAACTGCAAATGTTTATGCAAAAACAATCTGTCCTGCAGTTGATACTGTTATGCCTATAGTCTAAAAGACAGAGCACACTACTATGCTAAATGTGACCAAAATGTTAAGCAAATATCAGCACAGTCTGTGCAGATGTGTATCGTGTACAGTTGTGTCACCCCCCATAGTCTCATAGAAATGCAGTAACATGTTCCTAACATTAAGCAGCATCCAGCTGCCACCCAGAGTGATGCTGCAATAGTAACCAAAATTACTTGTCAGTAACACCCACAATCAACTTACTGGTGCCATTCCGGGGTGTCTCCTGACAGCAGCCTGGGAACATATGATCATCAGAATGCACTGCCTTGCTACAGATGGCCTGCATCTGTCAAACACAGTCTACAGGCCTCTGTCAAATGCCTATGCCTCACCTACAGTGCCCTGTTAGGTCCATAACACCAACATAACACAGCCCACAAAATGCAAAGAAAGGCCATGCTGATAACTGCTATGAGCAATCCTGCCAGCCTCAGGAAGCCAGAAATCTGGACAAAGCCTTGAATAATGGGATGATGAAGGACCAAAGAGAAGGACACATGTGAAATACTGCTCTAATAATATTATAAAGTTGATGGGATGATTTGTATTGGCATTGAATGTGTGATGGGTACGAAGTCTGAAACTGCAATGTCAACTGTCAGTAATATCTGACCAACACTGAGTGACTTGCAAAACATTTTTGTTTGAAAACCACACTTGTTTGGGTAACCAACAAGATATATGAGTCATGGCTGTGGACATTCTGTAATACTCTGTACAATCGACAGGCAGGGCTAGGAGTTTAAACATGGGAATGCACTCACTGCAGGCAGGCCTAACCCTGGAAGATGGTGACACGTCTGCATCCACAGAAGCCTGGGCCACAGCAATGGGGAGTAACACCCCCCTCCCTGATCACTCATCCTATGCAACATCCTGACCCTAACATGTGGCCATCCAAGCAAAATGAGGTGGGTCATACATATATGTGTGACAAACACACACCTCCAGGCTGGTCAGTCTGACACCCACAAGACCCCCCAAGTGCAGTCAACCATTGAGGAGAACCCAATGTAAAGTACTGTTAGCTATAGGCAAACATATCTCCCCAGGACCCCCCCCCAACATATCCTATCCCCTACAAATCTTTCTGGAATCTGCCTGTCACCCTGATCCTGTCTGACTTATATTACCTAACTGTGAACTGGAAATCAGTCCAGGCCAGAATATAAATGCACAGAGATTCCACCATTGTAATATATCACCAAGGTACTGGACCATTTCCACAGCACCAGCAGTCAATTGCTTGCAGACACACCTCTCAACATGCTGGATTGTGCAAGTATGCATAGCATTTGGCTCATAAACCTGGTGTGTACATCATCCATCCTGTATTCCTCTGGTAAATCACTGTGATGATCTGAGGAGGTATGTCACGAGGTAGTGAAACAATACAAGACAGTGTCAAATGGCATATATTTTTATTTATTTATTTATTTTACATTTGTTTACTGGGATAGTCTGACTGGATACATGTCCATTTTCAGCGGAGGCCCGAGGAGAAGAGAAAAGCTCTAAATAGACAAACTTACATAGATAACACAAGAAGTTGGATAACATTAGAAAATATAAAATATAAAACAAAGTGGTTATATACAATGGCTTAGTAGAGTTCCCTAGTAGGGACTTATAATTCTCATGGACAGACACAATTAAAAGCAAGATACATCAGATTGGATATAGAGCTTGGTGACATAGTTGCAGTTATGATATTTACAGATTAACCAACCAATTTCAATTTATGTTGAGAAGAACTTAAGACCAGTATTAATGATGTCTGCAAATGTAGTATGTGATACAAAACAGTTTATCCATGACCTACATGCAGCAGTCACAGGTAATAATGAAAAATTAAAGGGGGCTATCTTGTGGCTCTTGATGTCAGTTCCCTTTTTACAGTTATACCGCATCTTTATGGCATAGAAGCTGTGAATAGCTATTTAACTTTAAGTCAGATGTATAGGCAGGATAAAATTGAGTTCATATTTATGTTGTTAGAGATAGTACTAGACAATAATGTCTTTTTGTTTAAGGACACTTACTATTTGCAATTACCTGTTAGAGATAGTACTAGACAATAATGTCTTTTTGTTTAAGGACACTTACTATTTGCAATTACCTGACTTACTTATGGGCACTTTGTGTGCCAATAGCTACGCCAATATTAGTTTTAGCATATTGGAAGGAGAAGTTTGTTCTAAACCATAGAGAGTATTCTGAACACATCTTTCTATACAAAAGATTTGCAGATGATTTGGTATTGATTTGGACAGGAAGTATAGAAATGTTACATCACTTCTTGTCATATAGAAATAATACCACTGATTTTCTAAGATTTACTTATACATTTTCGAGTACACAAATAGAATTTCTTGATATAACTATAAAGAAGAATGTGAATGGGTACTTTTCTGCAAAATTACATAGAGAATTATGTCGTAAAAATAATATACTATATCGGAACAGCATGCATCCTTCCCACTTATATAAAAAGATTATTAAAGGACAAGCTGTGCGTATTTCAAGATTAGATAATGAAGAAGTTAAATTTAGAGAAGATAATACCAAGTTTGGCGAGGAATTATTAGAACGTGGGTATGGCAATGGGGAAGTATATCGAGGTATAAAAGAATTACAAGACTTGAGGAGAGAAAGAGCACAACCATATATGTATGTCCCAAGATTAAATAAAGAGATTACATCTAGAATAAAATATGATAATAATGAAGTAAAATTAATATTGGAATATTCTAATAATGTGGACTCTGTTAGGTGGATTATTAATAAAAATGGATTTATATTACAAGCTGATAGAGAGATAAATCAAGTGATTAATGATAAACCATGGTTTAGTTATAAAAAAAAAAGAATTTGAGAAGACTACTGTGCCATGCCAACAAGTCTAATAAGATAGAAATAAAAGCGTTGCAGAAATGCGGTTGTTGTAATATATGTGAAGTACTAGCATTAATTAATGAGTTCACACATCCCAAGACTAATAGGAAATATAAATTTAAACAATCAGCTAATTGTGCAACAAAACATATAATATATTTAGCTACCTGTAATTCTTGCAGCTCATTTTATGTTGGCATGACCAACAGGATGCTGAAGGAAAGGGTTAGGGAACACCTAGCAGCAATCAGGAATCAATATGTAGAAAGGAGTGCACTTGCTAAGCACTCAACTGTTTAATTATACACATAAATTTAGTTTTAGAGTGATATAATGCTTAAGACCTAGCCCAAGACTAGTGGATCTGAAAAATATGACAGAACAACATGAATTAAAGTGGATACTAGAATTACAAGCAGATAGATTCCCTGGCCTTAATGACAGGGCATCTATTAAATCTTATTTAAAGACTAGACATTTAAAATTAAAATTTTTGCATATATATATATATATATATATATATTGTGTAGTTTTGTTTTTTTTATTTATGTATTAATTGTATGATATATACATTTTAGGGTATTATATAACAGTTTCTTGAGTATATATATATATATATATATATATATATGTGTGTGTGTGTGTGTGTGTGTGTGTGTGTGTGTGTGTGTGTGTGTGTGTGTGTGTGTGTGTGTGTATCTATTCATGGCAAAAGATGTCAGTTGATTTTAAGAGCTTGATTGGAATATATTATTGCTTAATTGCTTAATTGAATTTACATATATAGAGAAGGATGTAGAAAGCAGTGTGTATATGGTCTGAAGAAGCATTGTTTATGTGAAAGTTCTAACCTGTTATTAAATTATATTTTTCTGCTTTTAGCCTCCTCTTTTCTGCATTTTTATTTTTATTTTTTATAAGTATACTGTTGTGCAGTTGAGGTTCACAGTGGCATCATTGTTGGAATATTTACAAAGTATGCTTTCAGTTTATATATATATGACGGATGTCTGCCAAAACAAGCCCTGTAACCCTAACAATCCATACATTGCTGAGAGAAATTGTCACAATCATTGTATGGCCCATTGTCCCCACATTTTGATAGGCTATTTCCAGATATCCTACGCAACAGTTTGAGCGGTATGGCTGTAGCACAAAACAAACCGGACTGGAGTACAACAATCCCTGGAATGGAGTCCCACATGTACTATAGAAGGACACACTGGCCTTGCTCATACACAAAGAAATGTCAGTAGGATCTAGGAATGAACAAGCCTTCCCCACCCAGTGCACTTCTCATTGCCCCACCTTAGCAGTCCTGAAGATGTCTGTCACCATAGAAGTCACTTTTGTCAGGTCCAGACACATAATCTCTGTGGCATGTGCAATAACTGCATAACACTATAGTACAAATATTACAACTAAAAGCTTTTAGGTCCATTCAAACCCAGTACACTTCCACTTTCCCTACTTTAGCAGTCCTGCAGATATCAGTCATCTTAGAAGTGTCTTCCATCAAGCTTCAGCCCCCTAAGCTGTGTGATGCATGCAAAAACTGCATAACACGGTTGTACAAAGAACTAGTTAGGTAGGAGTTCTAATCTCAGTCCTGGCAAATGTAATAGTGGGTGTGTGTGTGTGTGTATTTACAACTAAAGGCTTTGGGTCCATTCAAACCCAGTACACTTCCCCTTTTCCTACTTTAGCAGTCCAGCAGATATCAGTCATCTTAGAAGTGCCTTCTATCAGGCCTCAGCCCCATAAGCTCTGTGGTGCATGTGATAACTGCACAACACTGTAGTACAAACAACTAGTTAGGTAAGAGTTCTAATCTCAGTCCTGGGAAATGTAAAAGTGTGTGTGTGTGTGTGTGTGTGTGTGTGTGTGTGTGTGTGTGTGTGTGTGTGTGTGTGTGTGTGTGTGTGTGTTTGTGTTTGTTTACAACTAAAAGCTTTTGGGTCCATTCAAACCCAGTAAACTTCCCCTTTCCCTACTTTAGCAGTCCTGCAGATGTCAGTCATCTTAGAAGTGCCTTCCATCAGGCCTTAGCCCCATAAGCTCAGTGGCATGTGCAATAACTGCATAATGCTATAGTACAAAGAACTAGTTAGGTAGGAGTTCGAATCCCATTACAGGCAAATGTGTGTTTGTGTAAATGTATATATGTGTAATTTAAAGTATTTTGTGGCCTCTCCCACCCAGTACATCATCCATTGCCACACTTTACAAGGGCTGGTGATGTTCCTCACCTTAGAAGTACCTTTGCACAACTGTCATCCTATAAGCTCTGTGGCATGTGTGATAAATGCGTAACACTGTAGTAAAAATAAATAGGTAGGGGTTCTAATTTCAGTCTGGGTGGATCTGGGTGTGTGTGAACAGTATCCTCTTGGTGGGTGGGTTGTTGTGTTTGTGTGAGAACCATACCATGGTTGGGTGGATTTTGTGACTTTTTGCTGTTGCCCACCCCAGTGTCCACATTACAAGGTCCACATTTGTCACCCACTGTACTGGGACCTGTAGACACTCTGCAGCCCTATAAGCATTGTGCCATGTGCAATAACTTTGTGACAGTATGGGATAGATAACAAGATAGGCTGCCCAGCTAATCCTTGGATATCACCCCCCATTCAGGAATCATACACAAACACAGTCAGGCAGGCAACCGCACCTACATCAGTAAGTGGCCTGCAAATTGCTTCACAGATAGAACCCACAGTGTGAAAGCAGTGGACCCCATCTCAGACTGCTGAACAGTACAAGTGGAATCCCACAGGTTCTGGACATAGGTTCCCTCATGATTGGAATCCACACCTCTGAGGACTAGCCCAATACAAAGGTGCCCTGGCTAACAATGTTTGCAGATGAATACAAGGTGGGTACTATTATTATCCCCCCACATGAGGTTGACATCCTACACAAAGGTCTCTGAGACCGATGACTGTTGTCAGAACCCTGGACATACGCTCAATGCCAGATGATGTGCCGCCATCCCCCTTGGGTACAACATGGTTCCCATAAAGTAATACATTGATGGTAGTCCACTGAACACTGATGTCGGTATAACAGAATTGGGAACACAGGTTGACAGTGAGCTGCATGGTGACCACCACAGTGCCACTGTTTTCCGAATGTCCTACCATGTGTCACTACACATGACTCAGGGTGTGGAATCCAGGAAGTAAAAGGACAGTGTTTCCCTGTACACACCCCTCAGTAGGTCAATCAATATGTATTGTGGCCCATTTGCCATGTACCTCACTGGATACCAGCAACAACAGGAGAGTCTTCAAATGTACTTCACAAAGAGGATCCTAGGTACTACACACTTGCCCCATATGGACAGACTCCAACAAATGCACTGAATCTCTATCTCATATTGCATACTTAGGTGTAATCTCTGTATGACATACATAGACATGTCTGTCCCAACACTGCCAGGAATGCTACATCCGAGGACACCAGTCTGTCAAATAACATGCCCCAGATACCCCAACCCCATCCTCACAGTCATAAGGACATGCTGGATGGACAAGTGCACACCCCAGATACTGGCCATGCCATGGAATAGATGCCACACACATGTCAAGCAGAGCACAGCACTGGCCCTCTACAAGAAATATCAGGAGAAGTGGATGGGGAATAGAATACCCACCCTGAGGATCACTACAGTGACTATACACAGTACACACACTGGGGAGTATCATCAGGTGGTATGATGCCAGTGTATTCCCATGGGCTAGCCTTGTAAAGCCTCCATGGCCATTTGCCATTTACACACCTATGACTCTTTGAAACCATGGATCTCGGGACTGTAAAATGTGTGTGTATAATAGCGTGCTTGAGAGTGTTTGTGAGTGTGTAAACATGTGGGTGAATGTAGTTGGTGGCCCGTCTTACCCAGTATAAATACCATTGGCATACTTTACAAGTGCTGTAGATGTTATTCACTATATAGGTACCCTGGGACACTCTACAACCTATAATCTCTGTGATGTGTGCGTGAACAGCATAACACTATACTACCAACAACCACATAGCTAGGGCTTCTGAGTCCTTGCAAGTGTGTGTGTGTGTGTGTGTGTGTGTGTGTGTGTGTGTGTGTGTGTGTGTGTGTGTGTGTGTGTGTGTGTGTGTGTGTGTGTGTGTGTGTGTGTGTGTGCGTACGCGAATGGCATCCATTGGATGGGCGTGGATTCATATTTGCCAGTGCATCCCCATTACACATTCCTAAGATTTACAAGGTCTGCTGTTCACATCAGCTATAAATGGTATCTGTACACACTCTGCAGCCCTATAAGCCTTGTGCAACAGTATGGAATACTATGTTACAAATAACAAGATAGCTTGGAGTTCTGCTCCCAACATCAGTGTGAGAGAAGAGTATTGTGTCTGTGTGTGTGTGTGTGTGTGTGTGTGTGTGTGTGTGTGTGTGTGTGTGTGTGTGTGTGTGTGCGTGTGTATGTGTGTCTGTGTGTATGTGTGTTTGTGTGTACAGCAGTGTTTGGGAGTGTGTACACTCGTGTGCAACAGTAATTTGAAAACTGTCACACCAACTGCAACACACATTGCCATACCTTACAGAAACATGTGATGTTAATCACTATACATGTATTTTGGAAACACAATGCAATATGAGTTCTGTGCCCCCTGTGATAACTACCTAACACTGTACTACCAATAATTAGATGTGTGGGGATGTCAAACTCAACACTGGCAAACATGATCCTGTGTGTGTGTGTGTGTGTGTGTGTGTGTGTGTGCGTGTGTGTGCGTGTGTGTGTGTGTGTGTGTGTGTGTGTGTGTGTGTGTGTGAACAGTATTCTCTGTTTGTTGCATTAACACAATACCCTCTGTGTGTGTGTTATTCACAAATCTTGGGTGTGTACCACCCAGGACACTTACCATTGTCCACTGTACAAGAGCTGCTTATATCAGCCACCATGCACTTATCTGTATACACCCCTCAGCCCTATCAGCCACATGGCACATGCAATAACTATTACACAGACCTGTTAATTGTGTACAACTGTAAACTAGATATGACACAGTCAATGTGTTACCACACTGCCATACCCCTTGTAGAAAAGGACTGCATGGCTACATCCTCTTGACAGACAAACACCTAGAACACAAACAGAATATATTATGGAGACCAGAGTCAGTGTTAATAACAGCAATAATGCATCATGGCTGGACAGCTACATACTCCAGCATGTAACCATTAAACATGCTGGCTGACAACACTTTAAACAGCATTACATTGCTAACCTGTACTAAACTCACCCTGTGCATCAGAACCATGTTGGCATGTCCCTGCATTGATGGTATGGATGACAGGTATGTGGCACAGGTGTCATCACATGCACAGGGTGTGGTGTGGGTTTGCCAGAGGTCTTGGCTGAGCCAATTGGTTGACATCATGTGTGTGGGTTGAGGATTGTGTATTACATAGGCCATGCAGTGGTGGTGTGTGTAAGTATGGATGTGCCCTAGCTGTGATGGTGATGTGTGTGATTATGGATGCACACAGTTTTGCCATGTTGCTGCCCTATACAGGGTTGTGTTGGACAGCTGCGGACTGTACATGGCAGGGTGTTCAGTTCACAGTGTTCAGCCACAGAAACAGGAACTGGGCCTGCCAGGGGTTCCACTGGCACCATCAGGCCCAAGGCCAGATGGAGTAGTACTTCCTGATCCTGAGAGGTGTCTGCTGTATCTGCGTCCCTGTTGGGACTGGCCAGGGCTATGTGCCCATGGCCTGCTGCATTGTGCTGTGCACAGCACCCCCTCTGCATCTGTGCTGCTGGTACTGCCACTACAGAAGCGGGAGAGACATGTTGCACAACCACGTAGACCTTCAGCTGTTTGTGGTACTGTCCTATGTCCATATGGCTGACAGCCATCTCCCACCACATGCTCCAACACAGACATCCCACGGTCAAGAAGTGCCACCATCTCTCCCAACCATCTATCCATGACCCCAGCATAATAACGGTGGGCATCTGCAAGATCATGGATGTTGTCATGCATAACAGGAAGATTTGCCATCTGGACCCTGAGAGTCTGTCTGGTGTGACATTCCCTACATGCCTGTGCCTCCATGACAGTCCAGAACATGCACTGGTGATACCTGCTTTGGCACTTCTGGCAGGGCTATGACAAGCAACAGTCCTCCTCCAAGCACCCCTGTCCATCAGCCTGTGTGGGACCTCACCTGTTATCCAGCTATGGCTGGTGTCTACAGACACACTTGTCATAGTCACCACACTTTCCTGTACCATGCCAACACCTGCCAACTGTCCCTCATCCATGGCCATTGCTGATGGGGCATGTGTGGGCATTGTGAATGTGTGCGGGGATGGGGTGGACAAAAGTGGGATGCCAGCCAATGGCACAGATTCAGCCCCTGACAATCCTGCCTATGCCTCACTTTGCCTATCATCATTGTCAGAGTCTGTAGAGACACTGACATCAGTTTCCAATGGGAGAGACCCTGACCCCCATCGCCACCTGTGAGGGGAAGACAATATTGCCAATTTAATACCTGTACAATATGGTTTACATACACACACACACACACACACACACACACACACACACACACGCACACACGCACACACGCACACACACACACACACGCACACACACACACACACACACACACACACACACACACACACACACACACACACACACACACACACACACTTACAGGTGAGGTGGCACAAAGATATTACACAGACCTCACATTACCCAACAGTTGATATGCATGACACATAGCCCTCAACATCATGCATTGCAGCCATTTTTAAACCTTCTTACAAACAATCTACATCTCTGTGATGCTTGAGTTGGGTTAGTAGGTGACATCCCTTCCCCTAGAACTTACTGCACCCATGTACACATTATTGCATTGCACCTGTATAGCACACTGGCATCTACTGTAGACCACACCTCATAACTGTACAAATCATTGCTGAATGTGTAGATGTATGGCTCGTATGTTTGCTTTGTTCCTCACAACCCGTATGTGTTTGTTTGACACATAACTGGGATGATATGGGGACTGATGTCATCAACTAATGACATACATTTGATTTGCACATCTCATCAGCAGCAGTGAATGTATGTGCAATCACATCCAGTTACAACAATGACCTTCTTAGCATAACATGGATATGATAAGCATATACACCACCCTCTTTTATGATATAAAATGAGACCGCAGTACTGCATTTTAAAACATTACACACCTTGTATGTGACATATGACCTGTGCAAGCCAATCAAAAAACAGACAAATGTGTTAGTTGTGAAGCTAAGGAAGGAGATGCATACAATATTGGGGTTGCATAGCTATGAACACCCTTAATCCAATGCTTGGTTGAAGCACCTGTTAGTTTCACTACAGCAGTTGCACTGCCTGGGAAGAGGTATGTTAGCATGGCACATCCTGCCTTGACATTATTTGGACAGTCTTCCCTACAAAGGTCCCCCAACTCTGTAAGATTGCAAGGCCAGCTCATGTGCACAGTCCTTGGAGGCCACATTGGGGGTTTACTATTGGTGTTGAGTCCGGGCTTTGTCTGGCCCAATACATAACATTGATTGTGTTCAGATAGAGCCATTCTTAGCTAGCTTTAGATGTATGCTTCAGTTCATTGTTGTGCTGGAAGCTGAAACCCCTCTCCGTCATCGACCATATTGCAGATGTTTGACATCTGTGGCACATGCATGAGTGATATTTGCAAATGTTCAGAATTCCCTCCAACATGTCTACAGGCCTAGGTCCAGCTAATGAACAGCAACCCTAATGCTGGACACTGCCATAATCAAGCTTCAAATGTTGCTTGTGCACCACATGTAGCTTTAGGAATACTGTCTCTAGGTTTGAACCTTGGTCTCATGATAGCACTGCACATTGCAGCAGGGTTAAATGAGGAGTGTAATTGGAGGCTGTGTATTTAAATGTAATTAAGTATGAATTGCTTCTTGCATGTAAGGCAAGTATTTCTTGTAATGTTTTACTCCTTGAAGGCTTTGCACAAGACACCAGCATATAATAAACCTGTGTGAATTACTGGCTGGTTGTTTTTCTCTTTACTATCTTCAGTCATGCTAGTTTATTTGCTAAGAGTTCATTGTATGTCTGGCCATTGTGTATGACCTATCATGGTTTTGTAACAGTGTACTGTTCACTTATTATTTAGATTGAGGGGTGGGGGGCCAGATGTGAGTGTCATGGGTCCTTTTGCATCCAGCTGTGCATGCTGTCCCAGTTATGGGTTGTCTATCAGCAGAATTATGTTTGTATGGGCATTTACAGACATGTATGCATATATATATATATATATATATATATATAGAGAGAGAGAGAGAGAGAGAGAGAGTGTGTCATGGGTTCCATTCAGAATTTCAAAGCTCAAAACTTCGAATTTCATATGATCAAAGATCATATATTCGAAGTTTCAAAACTTCAAAATCCGGAAAGGAGATTCACATACAGTGCGGACTGGAAGATTTCCCTTGTCCTCACTATAGTGAAATGTCAGAGTTGGTATATTTAAGTGGTGAGGGGTGCAAGGGGAGTTCACAATTTCAAGATTCCAAGATCTCGAGATTCTGAACTTGATATTCTGAAACTCGAGATTTTGGGATTTCGAAATTTTGTAGTGAACCCATATTTTCATACATATATATATATATATATATATATATATATATATATATATATATATATATATGTGTATACACACACACACCTCAGTATTTATTGGTAATATATCATATTGTCATACACGTATATGTATCTCCATACATATCTATCTCTCTCTATATATATATGTATATGTTTCTTTTCATATATATATATATGTATATATATAAATATATATATATATATATATATATATATATATATATATATATATATTTGTGGATACCAATCCTTCAGCACAACGATGTCAAAAGTTCAGAACATTGCGCAGGTAAACGGAAATCTCAGTAAGGGGGACATTTCCATTTACCTCAATGTAGTGCGGTCTTGGAGTTGGTATATTTAAGTAAGGGGGTGCAAGGAGGCTTGCCCCCCCACCTACGCTAGTTAGTTTTTGTTTTTATTGATTTTATTTTTTTACGTTATTCAATATTTTACTACTTCAATCAATAAAGTTCGACCTTTATTGATTCAATGTAGTACAATTTCGATAACATGATATAGATGTGTATATTGCTGTTGCATTAGTGTACAGGTCCTGGGTTCAAGATCTGCAAGGGCTATTTATTTTTTTGCTAGACAGAGCAAGGGCTGTTGGATACAGAGGGAATAAGGCAGTTTTGAGCAACCCTAAGTGGGTTTGCGCGGGTTTGCGTGATGAAGTGGTGCTAAAGTATGATAAAAGGAATAAGCTCTTACACCATTTAGACTCCACTTACTGAAGCTTCCAAGTGTACAAATCTGCTTAGCTATGCTAATTCTTGCTAAGCATACCTATTTCAGCAATGCTTACTCCAGCTAAGCACAGCTGAGCTCAGTTTAGCATTGCTCAGTGGTTAATTTATGGACTATCATTAGTATTATTACTTATTATGATTATTATTATTATTACTATTATTTTCATTTTGTGTACTTTCATTACATTACATTCATTTGTGGATATACTGTATGGGACACTTGTGTTTATGCAGGGGGGGTTCACATCTGTACTACACTGACACCTCACTTCTGGACCTGCTATACAACCCTGGTAAACAAATATATATTATTCACTACCTATTTCTAATAAATATACTTTTACTGTTGTTTTCACAAATAAAAATTACTGGACTGCACTGGGGCTCAAACCAAGAACAACTGCATATTAAGCAAAAGCTCTAACCATGATGCTATTTCATTTTCACTTTTTTGGCTCAACATTTCTATTTTGCACATTGGAATGTGGAATGTCGTTCACACATCATGGAAAGAGGTGTGTCAACAGGTAGGCTAGGGAAAGGCAAGAAATGGAAGGTGTATGCCATGGATAATACCAAAGTTTCTTGCTGAGCAGGTATGCGCGCGTGTGCGCACATGTAAACCCGAGTAAAACAGAGTGCACGCGTGTAAACATGAATGCATGCATTTAAGCCGGAATAAGCATATATAAGGCTGTTTAAAGAGTTGTAAGCATGTTTGCGCTAGTGTGCGTGCATTTTAACCCGAATAAGCAAGTTTTAGTCCGTGTAAGCATGTGTGCGCATGTGTTAGCTGATGTGCACGTGTTTGCACTTGCGTGAGTGGCGCTCCCCCACCTGAGGAAACAGAAAGGAAAAAGGAAGCACAGCAAACAGTAGGAAACTACCAGGGAGTACTAGCAGAGCTAGCAGGTGAAAACAATTAGAATCAGGCAATTACACAGGCAGTACACTAGCCCAGCCCAGCCTAGCACTTAAAACTCTACAAACAACAGTCCATTATGTTTCTCACAACAGACACTGCAGTAAGATAATAGAAGTGAAAACTGAAAAAGCTTTACTGAGACAAAGAAATGTTAGGGGCTGTCATTGCTGTTATAAGGCGACATATGCAACATGCTGAGGGTGGTGACAATGGAAATGCTGCTGGACAACCCACAGTGAGGAGACAGAGAAGAGTGTACAGGCCCAGGGTCACCTACCATGGGTTACATGAGCTGGAGATAGTAGAGCGCTATAGAGTGGACAGAGAGCTCCTGCAGCAAATAGTTGAGCTGTGGAGGCCACGCATCACACACAGAACCAACAGAGGGGAACCCATCCCAGTGGAAACCAAGGTATGTGTTGGCCTAAGAATACTAGCAACAGGTACCTTCCAGAGACCAACTGCTGATATGATGAGGATATCACAGGCATCAGCATCCAGGGTACTACACCCATTCCTGGATGCCATGTCAGCACATGTCTGTGATCATGTATATTTCCCCAATTCCCATGAGGTATTTCCCAGCAATATGCGTCTCTTCCAGCAAATAGTGGAATACCATGAGGTAGCGGGTGCAATAGACTGCACGCACATACGCATCAAAGCACCAGCCGGCGAGCGGGGTAGGGTCTACTTTCCCCGCAAGGGCTTCCCGTCCATCAACTGCCAGGTTGTGTGTGATGCCCAGGGCATAATACTGAATATGTGTGCAGGCTGCCCTGGAAGCTACCATGATTCCCATATCTGGCATCTGACGCAGCTGTACCAGACATTTGCCAATGGGAACATCCCACATGGTCATCTAGTGGGGGATGCTGGCTATGCACTGGAGCCGTGGCTGATGACACCCATCAGAAATGCACACACACCTGAACAGGAACGCAATAATGAGGCACACGCACAAACACGTAATGTAATAGAGCATGTGTTTGGGCTGCTCAAGTCACGGTTCCGATGCCTGGATACATCTGGTGGAGCCTTGCAGTACTCACCAACTACATGTACCCAAATTGTCATGGTATGTGCTATACTACATAATATGATCCTGCGAAAACAGCAGCAGCAGGACCAGCATAGGCCTAGGCCAAACATCCCCCCATCATTGCCAAAGCCATCACAGGCAGAGCGTGACTCAGAGGAGGAACAACCTGAGCCTGCCCCAGTAGGCAAAAGGAGACATTCCCAGTATGCTTTGGCCTTGGCAAAGAGGCAACGCATAGCACATACACTGGCTCAGTAGGAACTTTGGAAATGATACCTCTCTCCGACTCGCACATATAGTAAAAGGGATGCCTAAGTTGACATTACCTGCTTTCAAACATGTACAGGGAGTGTATTATGTGCATCCGACATAGGCAACCCTGCAGCACCACCTAAGGCATGATTGCCATGTGTTAAGCAATATAAAGCAGTGCTAAACAGCATTTACCACCATGTAATATATGCAAACAAAATCGCACACACCAACTAGCACAGCTGTCATCAATGTTCAGTAATATTGTGCAACGTCCAGCAATGTTGGTGAATATTGAGCAATGTCGGACAAGCCTGGTCTAAGTTGGGCATAGCTGAACAAAAGCCAACATGCTCATATTTGCTTAACTGGCCCTTAAGCAGTCTGGTCTGCTCAGTATGAAAATATAAAGCGGTGATGGGCCTCGAACCCAGGATACTGTGCACTATAGCCAAAGTACTGAACCACTAAACCATGACAGTATTGCAGTGGTCAGCCTGTATGAAGGAATGTTGATAAGACTATGCAAAGTATTTCATGGAAACCCTGCAGGCACAGCATAATCCTTGTCGAGTTATGACACAAAGGTAAGTCCTGCAGTGAGAACAGAACCTGACCTCCAACACACACAGTATAAATGTTAATATTGGTCATGTTCACACACATCAACAAATATAGTGGACCTCAGACAGCAACATACTGAAAGGTCACACTGGGCATGCTCATACACTTGAATAAATGAGACAAATGTCAGGCAACAAAACACGGAATGGCAGAACTGGGCATGCTCACACACTTAGGCCATGTCTGAGTACAGCAGTAGGCCACTCATAGCTGGTAGTTGCATGTGTTAACCCAGGAACCTGTGCACACAGTTATATGACAACAGACACATCTATAATATAGTGGAACCCTGTCATAATCAAATATGTTTTGCAGATACCAAAGTTGTTTATAGAAACTGGTAAAGCAAAGATGATAAAGACCTGCAAACAGTATCAGCAATAAACATTGTGCATCTTGAACATTAGCATAGGTTCAGAGGTCAATACTAGGCTATCTGCCCTAGGGCAAGTACAAGCCTAGCCAGAGTGTGTTTGGCATTTGCAACCCTGTCAGATTACTACACTGTGTGTGTGAATAGTAGGTCACACAAGATAGCCCATGTACATTTAGGCTAGTGTGCCTCTGTCTAGCAGGGACACAGAAGATATCCCAGGGGTAAACATACGATCACCCATACAGTCGCCAAGATGTCTCCTGTAGGTGGTCAGTGGTTGGCTCTGCCTATGTGAAACTGGGATTACATTCTGGAGTGAGTGGAGCCTCTGGGATCAGAATCTGTCCCTCCACAAAGTCCTACTAACATTTGTGCTGAGGTATACGTCCCTGGAGTGTGTAGCTCCAAGGGAGTTGGATATCCTGAGGTGGAGCATGTCCAGTAATTCTGGGTTGGGTATATCTGTAAACAACAGGCACACATCATATCTGAGTAGGTGGTAAGCAACTGAGTAGAGCTGGAGTTACTGCATCTGAACTGTGCAGGGCATCTGTGTGAGTCCCTAGATCTGCTTGGTGAGGAACTTCAGTGGCCAGTACAGTTGCTGCAGGTGTCGGGTAAGGTACACCCCAAATGTGGCATTGTAACCAAGCATGGATGTGATGAGTATAGGGGCACAATGACCTCACTCGATCTAGATGTGAAACCATATGGGATAAGGTGGCCCACATAGAAGGTGTGTCCAACTACTTTGGCAACGTGAATGTCAAAGGTGACAGTACGAACAAGTCATGTCCCCAAACCCCTAACAACTCCTACCGTATGTAATGGAGTACTACCTATGTGGTAATGTGTGGGCATGTTGTTATTCCCAAAGGGGATGACTATGCAACTAATGGCATTTAGCTGCAGGCCATGGCTCAGGCACCAGTCATCCATCTCTGTGAGACCCTGTTTGAGTATGCATGTGGCAGCTGGAGAGTTGATCATGGCACCCAGTTTGCAGTCAAGTGCAATCATGTTCAGCCATATTCCCCCTGTGGTAGCCTGTATGTCAGACAAATATATACTGAACAAGAGAGGTCCCAGGACCGAACCGTGTGGGATGCCACGTGTAACTGGTGTATAGTCAGACATGGCACCTGCAATTCTGACCATGTGGGTGCTATCCCTGATCCAGGTATCAATCCATCATGTGAGATATGTGTCCATATTGACGCTGGTGAGCCTATGCATAATGGCCCAGTGTGTTATTGTGTTGAAGGGTTTTGCAAGGTTCCGGTAGGCTGTGTGGACAGCCGTCCCTATGTTGATGGACCTGTTAGCCATTTAAAGAATACAAACAGGTTCAAGGGGCAAGATCTGCCTACAACAATGCTGAAATGTGTAGAACACAGTGTCTGTAGGTTCCCGATGTCTATGTGTATGAGTCCCATGACAATACGCTCCATAGCTTTGCAGAACAGGCTACTTAGGCTTATAGGGCAATATTCTCTGTGGTCCGTTGTGGCACCAACTCTGTGGAGCGGGAACACTTTTGCTGTATGCCATTCCTTGGGTACATATCCTGTGGTAACTCCGATATTGAACAGTGATGTAATGTGAGGGTTGCGTCTGTCATGATGCTCGTGTAAGATGCAGGCTGGGACACCGTCTGATCACATTGATACTGTGATGTACGCTTTGGGGAGGGCAGCGCTCACCTGTTACTGTGTGATGTCAGGGAGGTTATACTCTGTTGGGATGGATAGTTGCTCCTTAGGGGGGATGGATGGGAGACATCTGCACTGAACCTGTTTGCCAGGACGTTGGCAATGCCAGTGGGTTCAGGGTAGGTTTAGTCAGTATGCAGTAACTCACAGCATATCAGTGAGTGTCCACCTAGGTTCCTGACATAACTGAAGAAGGCCATGTGATAGTCCTACATGTCTGTTGCAATTGTCTGGTGGAAGCGGCCCTTAGAAAAGTTCATGAGTGATTGTAGCTGTTTGGTAGTACAGATCATAGATGCCTTCCCAGTCTGGGATTGTGCTCTGTCATGTAGTAGCTTCCTTCTGATGTTGTACAGCTTATTAATGGCTGGGGTCCACCAGACAGGTCCCCTGCCATTGGAGTAGTGAGTCCTGTTTTTATTTGGGATAGCACAATCCATGCAGTCCACTAGGTGTCCATAGAATGTGTATGTAAAGGATGCAACAGTGTGAGCCATATTTGCCACTGTCTCAGGGTCTCTGAAGGATACCACCTTGCTTCGGTGAAGTGAGACGTTGGATCATGAGAAGTTCACCAAGATTACCCAGGATATGTGTGTAGGGTATATGTATGTCCAGTGAAATACATGTATGTTCTGACCTTACCAATGAGGGGTATATCACTTGTGTGGAACACAGAGTCCCCATGTTGGTGATGATCAGGTCCAATATGTATTCCCCCTTGTGGCTGTGCTGACTGCTTGTGCCATAGCATAGGAGTCTACAAATTGTAGTGACTGTTGGGTGAGGGTGTCGGGGCTTGAGTAGTATCCCCAGTCAATATTTGTGTATATTAAGTCACACAATATAATGGTGTTGTGGAGACCTTCATATTCTCCATAGTTCCCATGAAAGCCGAGTGTGGTTCCTGAGTTTGGGAGTGTGTTCTGTAGCAGGCAACAAACTGAAAGGCAGTATTGCACAATGGTAGTTGTATATGCATGGTCTGTGATGCTTTGTGCAGTGCTACTAACCTGGAGGTGTGTGTATCTGTGATGTATATGGATACTCCCCCTAGTTGTGTTGTCTGTTCCAAGTCTTGTTGTCAGACAGCATGGTATGAAACATAACCTGGTAGTGCTGGTGTGCATAAGCGAGCCTGAACCAGGTGTCTGTCAGTGCACAGATATCACTATCATCCATACTGAGGAGAGTCCGGAGTGGCCGCAATATGAGGTTAACACAACTGTTGTTGAGCAACATTACCCTTAGTTTCATTTAATCTGTAATGTCTATGGAGGTGGGTTTGTCTTCTGAGCCCTGCTTAAAAAAGGCACTATGGTGGTAGCAAGAGCCTTAGCCAGCATTCCAAAGTCCAAGGGTGACAGGTGCAAGCTGTCCATAGTGAAGCTACGTGGCATGTTGAGCATGTCACCATAGGCTGACAGACACTGTATCCTCTATGAATTAAACATATTTGTTAGTCAACTGTTAAATGTGATATGTGTGTCCGTATACTGTGACATCATAATTGGTGGGTGTAAGATGCTAGACAAGGTCAGGGTCATACTGGCCTGGGCTATGTGATCAGAGTGTTCCTCCATGTATCATGTCATGTTGTCCAGGGAGTAACGTCTGAGGTTATACACAGCAGCATGGACAATGATGGTGCCAGTCCTGTACTTGCTTTGGAGTGACCTGACTGCCTGTGTTATGTGGCAGATCCTAGCACCCAACAGGCAGCCCAGTCCTGTACTTGCTTTGGAGTGACCTGACTGCCTGTGTTATGTGGCAGATCCTAGCACCCAACAGGCAGCCCAAAGTGACTATTCCCTTCTTAGGGCTGGTGAGTAGTATGTCAGTGTGTCTGACAATAAGTGTCGCCTATTACAAGTGTATTAGGTGTGTTGTTTAGCCCGAAGGGCAGTGACTGTGTGGCACACTGACATTGTGAACTATGTGATATGTGGGTATTATAGTGGGGTAGCAGGTGTGTGTGTGTCTGCTTTGGAGGTCTCTGCTGCTTAGGTAGAGTACATTTACATCATCCGAGTATGTCTATGTGTGATAATGTGGTTTTAGTGCTGTTGCTAGAGGATATGTGAAACTGATATGCGATGTGTGTGGTTACCTTCACCACCTGATAGACTGTGTCAGTCACGGGTCGAGAGAGTTCAGCACCATGTATGTCTATATAGGTGCATATCACACATATATCTGAGTTGGTCGGGAGGAGGAGAGGGTTGTCTGTGTACATGAGGCAGATATGACATTGTGTCAATATCACAATATCCACCAGCTGGACTGAAGAGTACACACGAAACTGACCCCTGGACATGCCAGGATATTATCATGACATACTCTGTAGCCTGATCACAAATGATCAGTAGGGTGTTAAGCATGTAAAAGAGTATAACAGGGATTAGTGCTCATGTTCGTTGGTGTTTTGTAAAGAGTAGCTGAGGAGTCCAGACTGAATCATTACACCTCCTTCAGCTATGTCATAAATAGCAATGTACACCCATATATGTCCTGAGTCAGGGCCAACTGTATCTGAGTGACAATGCCGACATCATGGCAGACAGGCCCTTATGTACATACCTATCTCCCACTGACAATAGTCCATATCATCATACCAGGAGATATCACATGTAGAATGGATGAGCAGCTACCCCCACTGCCAAAAGCATAGCAGCAAATGGAATACATTGATTCCCAATATGTGTCATGCACAAACTACAGAACAAACAGATCATGCACCTGAACAGTCAGCTGAGCCTCACCCCCTACACAGGATGTGGAACCATTGAATGTGTCACAGCTACATATGGCACTCCCCACAAGTGTTGGTGCACAACACACCATGGGAAGTCAAGTCCAGTACGCCTATGGAGTCTGATCTGCAAGGTCATGGAGTCCATCATGGTTGCAGTCATAAACAGAGCTATTGGAAGCTGAAATACACACAACCCTACCAACTGTGGTATGTTCATGTGCGGACCATGGTTCCCAAACATGCTAGACTGTTTGCAAGGCAGCCACCCAGGACATACATCATTGAACACATCAACACATGTGTCACATAGACTTTGAATAGCCCTTTATCAACATCCCAGACACATGTAGCATCCACAAAACCAACAAGCTGTGCATAAATATGTTGACATATGATGGAATGTCAATGTGTCCACAGATAGCTCACACAAGGTAAGGATTATGAGGCCTTGTTCAAGCTGTTGACACCTGCTGACCCACATGGACCATTCCTGGAATGGCATGAAACAAAGTGTACACACATCACCATGTCCAGTCTGATGATGTCACCATCCTACAAATACTGCCGGAGAAGGGAAACCACCCAGTAAAGCAGATAGCGCTCAGTGTTAATGCATCACTTTCTAATATCATAACATAGCTAAGTAGGGGTTTGAATCCTGCAAATGCTGACTGTATGTGTGTCACTCTTGGTCAATGCAGTGTGGTTTTTGCTTTTACTATGGTATGACATAGTATGATTACAACCGTAAGTGCATTGCACGCATCAGGTATCCGCATGGCAAATATATATGTGTGCATGTCACCTCAATCAGTACATAGGTGTGAAGCCTGCATACTACATGAATACATTTGTTTCCATTGACAGGTTGTGCCGCTGCTTCTCAGATCATAGGTCACATATGTATGTATATGACAAGGCTGTCCACTGTTGTGTTCTGTGGCCAAGGTCATCTGTGGCACACACACCCATGACAGTTACTTAAGAGTAGTGTGAGTGAGGGTATATGCCTGGGATATATGTCAGACATTGTCATACACAACAAAGACTGCCAAGAATGGACAGTCTTTAAAGGTGTACGACTGCCTTGTGAATATGCATTTAGGCCTTTAATGTCTTATGTGATACACCTTGGGACTCCACAATACCTATGGATATGTGGATACCAAGGGACACATGACATAACATGAGGCTGTATGTACACATTGGTACCCAACATACATGTTGAGGGCTACCACCTGTGTGGTACTGATGGGATAGTATGTATAGTACATGAGGATGACTATGCCATAGTTGGCTTACTGCTATACAGCATGTATCAGACAACAGGTATCTGTCTGTATAATACCCTTGTGTAGGATATGCGTCCCATCCAGGGAATGCATTGTAGGCCAATCCATGCATTTCCAGATTTGAATGGACACATCCCTAGTGTGTCTGCATGTACCTAAGAGGGCTATATGCCAAACAGGTGTGGTCACAGGAATGGGTGGCTGTCATTACCACTGGTTAGTGTTATAGTGTAGCACCGGAAGGATCCAATTGTTACTGGGTTCCCTACTACTGTGTGTCATTTGTCAGGACATCATCCAATGATTGCTTATAGTCATGCTGTTGAGGTTGTGTATACTACCAGACCGCAAATCATTGACAGATATTAACGGTATCACCCACAACATAGTGTCAATCCATGTCATACACATGTCTACCCATGTTAGTACATAACTGTAGTAGAATGCATACTGGCTATTGAAAGATACTATGAGATGTTAACAACGTGTACTACAGGGTATGCCACACGTCCCATGTGTCCACTATGCACGTACATCCAGATAGTGCACACCCACCATGTTCACAGATGTACACTTGCTAATCTGTACTGCACACATCACACATGTACTGTCCACTCACTAACACTTGCTGGTAACACATTACACTTCAGCCAAGTGGCACATGGGTGGACAATACATACTCAGACCTAACAGTGGTGTAAACAATGCTACATTGACAATCAGAGCTTTGATGCATAATGTCTGCTCAGATATATCTACAAGGATGTTGTTACACTTCCTTGTTGACAACTTGCTATTATTGCTACACTGCTATAGTGTCACCCTGTACATCAGCACCATGTTAACCTGTCCCTCCATCAATGATGCAGATGACAGGTGGCAAAACAGGTATCATCATACACACAGGGCGTTTTGTTGTTTGCCAGAGCCTGACATTGACCCATCCAATCGACATGTCTGTGTGTGTGTGTGTGTGTGTGTGTGTGTGTGTGTGAGTCCAACATGTGGCTGCCATGTATGGTAGTTTGTGGGACAGCCACAGACTGTACCTGCTAGGCTGTACAGATCACTGTCTCCGGCCATGGACACAGCACCTGTGCCTGGCAGAGGTGCTATGGACAGTATCAGGTACCAACCCTGACTGGGTACTGTCATCAGAGGCAGAGGTATGATGACTGGATCCATGTCCCTGCTGGGACTGGCCAGAGCCACGTGCACATGGTCTACTGGGACGGTCAATGGACAGGCCAGCCCCAGCATTGCTGGGGCTGGTACTGCCACTACGGGAGCGGCTGTGAACTGTGGGCTGTCCATGACCACTGCCAGCTGTTGCTGTTGCTGGCATGCATCTCCGTCAATGTTGCAACCATCCCGCATGGTCCTGCCTCATGGAAGACATGTGGAGGGCATCTAATGTTTCCCCCAACGTCTATCAATGACCTTGGTGTAAGTCCAGATGGCACCGGCAAGGTCACGGATGCTGTCATTGATAGCGGTGTAATGTGCCCTCTGCACCCTAAGTCCCTGCCTGGTGTACCGTTCCATATGTGCCTGAGCCTGCATTACAGCCCGGAACATACTGGTTGTCGTAAGACCTGTGAGGGCACGCCTGCCAGGGGCAATACGACCAGTGGTGCTCCCCCAGTAACCCCTGGACCTCCGTCTATGTGGTACCGTTCCGGGTCTATGGCTATGGCTGCTGAGAGGGGATGCAAGTGCCATGGGTACCACACTCTCCTGGTCAATGCCAACTGTATGCTGTCCCTCGCCTATGGCCATTGGTGGTGAGGGATGTATTGACAGTATGAGTGTGCGTATAGATGGGGTTGAACACTGTGTACTGTCGATTGGCAGACCAACGACAGACCCTGTCAAATCTTCCTGTGCGAAAATACATGTATCATCGTCACCACTATTTGTGACAGTGGCTTCAGGTTGCCTGCTGCTTTCACCAACCCCTAACTCAGCACCTGTGACAGGAAGACAGGAAACACACTTTACGGTCTGCACATGCACACATGATCACATGAACACATGCACACATGCACACATGCACACATGGACACATGCACACATGAACAAATACACACATGCACACATGCACACATGAACTCTAATACACACCTCACTACAGCACATACACACACATATCAGCAATCCAACACATACTCTATAGTGGGTGAAGGTGGGTGTCAGTATCACAAGGTAGACAGTCACCACACATGTGTCAGCATGCAGAATATGTGTTTCATAAGACCCTGCAGTGCAAGTGTAGATGCTCTTATTAAATGGCAGTATACATGGCTTTGATGCAATTGTGTAGTTGTTCAGTGATTGGCTACACCCTGGAACACAATGTGTACATGGACACAACATTTCTGTGCAGGTATTATCAGCTCTGCAATGCCCTGTGCACCATCACTCACAAGTATACATGCCATGGCTGCATGTGATATCTATGTGACACATAGTTATCCATGTCTGAGTGCAGTGTCTGTGTCCATAGCAGATAATAGTGGGCATGGGTTTAGCACATGCATGCTATGTACACACACGGGATGTGCGGTGCATGTTGACGTGAAGGAATCCCAATGCTCGACTTGGCCAGTGTACAGTGGTTATGGTGAGTGTGGGACATATTGCAGATATGTGGGTTCCAGACATGGCATGGCATGCTACACGACTGCAACATTAAACACCACACATACCCAATGTCTGTCAAGTGACCTATACACCCACTAGCATTCCAGGACATATGTGACACTTTGTGTGGATGGCGACTGCTGTGCATATTGTGTATACTGGCATATGTAAGCAGACAGACAACATGCTATGCATATTGTGTATAGGTGCATATGTTTGGACACACACAACATTGAGGTGCAAAGCAATGACTGCTATGAGTAGTACTGTGGTCACTGTAACTGGATGGGGTGTAGTACCCTGTGCCATCATTAACATGCATCTTGTGGTCACTCACAGCTAGTAATGTGTGGAAGACCACTACCTAGCATGCTATACCTGAACTGCAGTGCCGTGGCTACATTCACAATTACACAGCCACCTTGTACATGGGTGTGTGAGGTGCCCAATAGGGAGCATTGCCTAACATGACTGTGTTATGTGTTGCAGAGTGTTGCACAGCCCCATGATAGGCCTCTACCCCTGAGGTACATCATGTGTGTGCATGACATGTGGGATACTGAAGTGTGACCTTACAGTGGGTGTGTGGTAATGACAAATGTAGCATGTTTTCGTACTGCGATGATAAACGTGTTCTGTTGTGTACAGCTGTAGCAACTATGCATATCCAATGTGCAGTACAGTGTTGCCACAATTGTGTCTGCTGCACTGTGCATTGCATGTGATTGAGGCAGCTACTGACTTTACTGAGATGACTGATGTCTCACAGCAAACATGCACAGCATGCATTATGCGTAGATGTGTTACGTGTACATGGCCTACACCTCACCTATGACATGCACATTTCATTACCAATATTAAATTGTTAACACCCTCACCAGCATGTATTGTCTGCCCTGATGTCACACCAGAGGGACCTAGAAGAACATGACACAGTTTGTCAGTGGCCACAACTGTGGCATTGCTACTGTGAGTGTGCTAAATGACAGTGGAACTACAGTCAACAGTCACAGGTGTATGGATACTATTCCAAATATCAGTAGTGCACACATTAGGCAGCACAACTGCTAAACACACAGTGCACTTCTCACATATGCATATTCTAATAATACAGGTAACGGTAGTCTACAGCTAGGGCATATTACCTGCACTCTCCAAGTCATCCTGCTGGGTGGCTCCAGCCTCCATGATGACACATGTGTGACGCTGTTGCTGCTGTAGGCCAAGAGCCACCATGCTTAGGAGCAGCTCCTCCACACTGTGAGGGGGGATGTATGGCCGCCCCACCACCTGTGGCAAGCTGTTGCCTATGGATATCAGATGCACGCCGCTGGACATGCTCAATTAAATCACTGCAGTGATGGTGTACCTGCTCATATGTCCGGTTATGCATGCCTATGTCATTTACCCGGACAAGGTCTTGCCACAGTGCAGTACGGTCATGCTGGTGCTGGCTGGCCCTGGCTAAAAAAGCAGGTTATAGTGCTGCACCAAGCTGTTCAGAATTTCCTGCACCTCCGTAGCTGAATACGATGGATTACATTGATGAGCATAACCGTGGAAGACAATTAAACGATATGTGTGAGCATGTCATGTGGCACACTTAACATTATGAAGTACAGATATCACTTAACTGCCATATATAGCATCTATCTGTCTATCAGAGGATACACACATTCAATACCACATATCAGTGCTCAGCCCACAACTGGCTGACAGTGCCTGCAACACTCCATATAACACACCAGTATACACCAGTAGTCGGCACACTGTTTGGGATACAATGCACAACCTTGCCCCGGGGCTATATATCAAGCTAATGCATGAAGAAATATGTCATTTAATGCAATGAATGCCATGTACATTTACAGTATTACCGGTAAACTACCCTAGTCTTTGATGCCATACCCCTACCTAACATATGTGCATGGTTGTTAATATAGCTGGCATACTGCTGTAACAGAGTATACATGTTGCTAGGTACACACACATACCCTGTTACACACACGTCATTGCAGGCATGGTACAGGCATCATTAAACACACATCAGACATACATACAACACACAGATGTATGCTGACACAGATGAGCATTACCTGTGTACCTTATAGTACTGTGTGCCCCTACTTACAGATACCTATGTCTGTGTTATGTAATCTGTGCAGACTACAGGAAACACACAAGACAGTGTTACCAGGGACTGTGAACATACACCATACTGTGCTGTTTAGGCCTACAGCTTCAGGTAGTACAACAGTTCATATGTGATCTGGAGTCACCAGCAGTACCACTTACTGAGCATACATGTATTGCTTCAGCCTACATTGGGACACCACAGTCGTACATAAGGAACTACGTCACAACATATGCCATCCTACTATGTCTGCATCCCAATAACTGACACATCTTTCTCTGGCCTCACACCTAGGACACAAACTACCATGACAGACACAACCTCACACTAAGCTATCACACCTTTACAAACCTTGCACACAGTCACTGTCACACTCATTCCACCTCACATAGCAGGTATTGCACTGAGTACATGTGTGTGCGCATTGTGTCATAGGTACGTAATATGCTATTGGCCCTAGGGCCTAGAGCAGCCTAGCCATATGCTACCCTGGCCTTTGACACACATGTAATGTGATTTCACTTGCTCCTGTCAACCGGATACACAGAGGTGACTCCCAGGGCATATTACCTACCTCCAAAACAATCATCAGTGGTATGTATGACATCTGTTAATGAGGAGCCTTGTTTGTTCATGCTGGGTGGTTTAGTCCAGAGTATGGCATATTTGTGGATAGGAACCTGTACCTCCAGCATGTGCTGTTTAGTGAGGTGACAAGGATTAGGGCCCTAGGTCATGTAGCCTGGAGGGATTATGAGGTGTTGTCATGGTGGTTGGATGACTGCTATGGGTGTGACATACCTCTGTATGTCCGGCAGTGGGAACCTCTGGGTGGGCAGTATGCAATGCACTCTAGCTGTGGTTTGTGAGTCAGTCTGCATAGGGCATGTGTTTGAGGGCAGTATTACTCTTTGTTAGGTATGTCTGTGGCCTTTCCACTTGCTGTAGTTATCATGTGAGGTACATACCACATGGGGCATTGTGATGAGTAGGGGGAACACTGACCTATATTTCCCTAGATGACACACCTTTTTTGATGACACGTACCATGTAGACAGATTACATAACTACTGTTGTCACTGTGATTATCAAAAGGGAGCCTACTGTCCACCTGTGTCCCATGTACCCTTCTGACACCATCAGTGTTAGGCAGGCTACCAACTATGTGGCAGTTACTGTGTAAGGTGTTTTGGAATGGGGTATGGCACTGCGGTATCAACACTGGTGTTCAGTCCATGCCTTGGACAACAGGCACCTGTTGCAGTACATATGACCCCGTGTCTCTCTCACTCTCTCTCTTATATATATATATATATATATATATATATATATATATATATATATATATATATATATATATATATATATATACATACATATATACATATCTATCCATATCTATTAGCATCTATCCATATCTACCCATATCTATCCATGTCTATACATATCTATACATATCAATACATATCCATACATATCTATATATATCTATATATATATATATATATATATATATATATATATATGTATATATATATATATATATATATATATATATATATATATATATATATATATATATATCTATATATATCACATATATCCATATATATCCATATATATCTATATATATATATATATATATATATATATATTATATATCGTATATATCTATATTTATCCATATATATCCATATATATTGTTGTTATTGTATATATATATATATATATATATATATATATATATATATATGTATATATATGTATATATATATTTATATAGGTATATATATATATATATATATATATATATATATATATATATATATATATATATATATATATATATATATATATATATATATATATATATATATATCCATATATATCTATATATCTATATATATATTATATATATATATATACACATACATGTAAACATCCATTGCTGTACATATAGCTGCACATATAGGCACATATACTGCCAACCTTTCATGGTGGGGATGTCAATTAGGCAACAGTTGTGAGACATACAGTTATGTAATACTATTGCACAATGTTGTGCAGAATGCATTCTGCTGTCCTCAGGTGCTGTTGCAGGCCTCACTGCCTGTAGCTCAGTCCCACAGCATTTAACACCACATGACATATACCGGCACTGCTTGCTTTCTGCAATGCCACACACTACAACCTACATACATATGTGCACATAGCAGCCTTCAACAACATACTTATGTCCAGCCTTCACTAACAGTTGCAGTATGTCCCTTGCCCTATGCAAATGTGCATGTACATATAGATACGGACTGCTGCCACATATGGATGATTCACAGTATGTAGAGTACCCTTCAGACACATCTTTCGGATGTCACCAAATACATATCTGTTACATACCTTACCTTTGTATTCCTCACCTCCGCCTGTTGTAGGTGTTGTTTTTTTATTTTTTTTTTTTGGTTTTGTTTCCTCTGTGTGTTGCTGTTTGTTTTCAGCGTCTGTCTCCTTCTGCCTGTTTGTGTCTGTCTGTCTCTGTCTGTCTCTCTCGCTCATGCTCTCTCTCTCTCCCAGTTGTTGCAATGATATTATTGCATGTGTGGACAGAAGATACAGGCTGATTTTCTAGGTATCTGCACATGTGCATGTGATGGCCTCTGTACCAATTGGTGCCCACCATTTAGTAATTGTATGCAGCCTGCTGTGTGGTAATTGCAGTTCTCACTGTGATTTCAGGACACTGCTATAAAATGATAGGTTAGGTAGATGCAGCCCTTTCAGTTTTGCAAGGTGGGGATCATGCTTGTTTGCTGTGGACACTGTTGTCTCAGTCAGAAGGTTGGTATATGTCTCATATCTGAAGCTGGGTTGTAGCCAGTGAAATGCATGTTGTACTGAAACCTGACTGTTGCTTCTTCCAGTACACTCTTCTCAGTGTGTAGGTTTACTCACACCTCCTAATGCTAACACTGGATACATGGGAGTATGTACTTTCTTTTTGAATTAGAGAATTAACTGGCATACAACAGTAGTTATTGCAATGTATTCCTATGGCTTTCCTATTTTCCCTTTACATTCACTCATTGTAATGCATGTTATATTTCTTTCAGCACCAAGTTATTGTATATCTGATGTGGTGTAGTGGTACTTCATGCAGACTGGTGAGTCCAAGGTCTCGTGTTCAAGACTGACAAGGTTTTTTATTTTGCTGCTGAGCAGTACAAGGGCCTTGTCATACAGAGTGACTAAGGCACTTTTAAGCAGTTGTAAGTGGGTTTGCGTGGGTTTGCGCAACCCTTACCAATGCTTAGCTAAGCGCACACAAGCTCACACTCGCGCACTCCTGCTAACTACTGCTTAAAAGTGCTTACTCCCGCTAACCCCGAGCTCATTTCTTTTAAAGAAAAGAAAATGGGGAGATAGGAAAGTGGTGAAAAAGGGGGCACAAAGAGGGAAAGTCAGTAGGGGAAACCAGCTCTGGATGTGCAGGATGGGTGTAGGGAAGGTCCATAGCTGCCCATTTCTTTACCAGCAGCAGCTGTGCATATGTTTGAAATTTGGTGTGAAATTTGAAACCTTCCACCCCTGAGAGAGGGGTGAGGACAACAAAATATGTTGTACTGCCAATTAGAATTATCAGTTTACATGTCCAGTGGACATGTGTGCGAATTGGGCAGCTATGTACGGGGCGTAATTTTTTGTGGGAACAGATTGTCCTTTTTTTTATTTTTTTTTTTCAGGTGAGAGTGGAATGTGAGGTAGAGGAAGTAGGTGTATTTGGGGAGGTAGGTTGGGGAGGTAAACAGACAAGACAAACAAGACGCATACAGGGGCAGAGCTTGACACATGGGGTGGGTGAACACAATTGACGGGGAAGGATGTTTGGAAATCACAAGCTCATGAGCCCACAGATGGTAACTGAGATCCCCACCCATGGGCAGTCACCACTGCACCTTCACAGCCCCGAGGGTGGCTGTGCTGAGGGCTGTGTAGGACAGGCTGGCTCACCCAAGAGACGTGCCACTCTTGCCTCAGCTGGCATAGGGCATCAGCGACTGAACTCTGGATCTCCCTACGCACCACAGCCCGGATACTAGCAAGGGTGACAGGTGGCCCTCCTCCACCCACGCTTGCAGGGGGGGGTGAGCCCCATCCCCTGCAGCACTTCCACCTGAAGGTGGCACAGGACCAATGGAGGAGGGGAGCCCGGGCAGGGCACCAGAGCTGCTGGTGCCAGGTTCACTCGCCAACTGAGGAGGGAAAGGTGGGTCCGCTGGGACCGGCCTTCCCATACGTTCTGTTATTAGGTGTGTTTAATTACAACATAAACAACAGCATTCCAGATTAGTTGTAACAGCATGCAGTAATATTCCCATTAACCCAACACACCAAGGTTCCAACAGTTGAACAGCAAGCATAACACATGTATATATTGAATGACAGTGGATATTCCAACAGCATGCAGGGATGTTTGGTAGCAACAGGCCACCATGAATGTGGTGTTTGAACAGGGCACATGCATCAACATCATTGCAAATATTTATAAAACAATATGACATATGTTCCAACAAATATTTAAGGTTACACATACCCACTGGGGTGTGGAATTGCATGGTTTATGCACATACGGTAGGGTGTAGAAAAAACCTCGGTTAACATCTTATAATGACGTTTTAGTCTACACTACATTCCCAGTGATGGTAAGTGTATATCCCCTACCTGTATTATTACACTTGCCACCATACATTAGGTTGTGTCATGGCTTTGGCTAGTTCAATATATACCTGACCTATATCTGACATACTAACTGTCCAGGATGCAGATGTTACTGCTACATATTTCTTGTTTGCATTTATATTTCTTTATCTACATATCTGGGATGTTTTCACATGACATTTTCACTTCAATTTGTACAGAACCCTGCATTTCTTGACACACACTCACATTTCTGGTGAATAATTACATGCTACATGTGTGCCAGGTTTACTTATTCATGCCAGCCAGTAACTGACTATTGTGGACTGTATATATGTTTCACAGCTACTAGCACTTCCATCACCCACTTTATATGGGACTGCATAACTCTGGGTTGCCAGCACATTTTCAAACAGTACTGTTTGTATAATGCAAGGGTACAACAACATTTCAGACTCTGTGACACAGACACACTCTGGGTTTTAGACCTTTATTAATGACATTGCACACTTTTCCACAGGCTCACTCCTTTATTTGTTTTAACGGTGTTTATGGCAGACATGTTCAAGACATATTATACCTTTATTAATAGGTTAGAACAATCTTTTTTCAGGTTCACTCACTTATGTTATATGACAGAGCCTGCAGAGATATTATTCCAGACATATGTTACCTTCCTTAATGGGTTACTACACTCTTTTTATGCCTCTTTGACGTTTTTATCTGACAGTACATGCAGAGGACTTATTCAGGCAATTCTATGGCTGTTTTATTGGACTACAACACTTTCTTTCATGCTCTCTCCCATATTTTATATAACAATACATGCAGAATAATCACTAACCTGCCTGGTGGTGCAGCCTTAGCAGCCTATCAGCATAGGTTTGCTGATTCGTAGCACGGTCACCTGCAGCTGTAAAGTAAATGAAGGGATATTGAGACATACCTATCCATTATACATACTCCATTATCAATTCTTACATACTGCATTCCATGGCTACATACTCTGTTGTGGGGCATTCTGCATCCCATGGGCCTCCTGTATCCACTAGTTTAGATGGTTTTGCTTTCGTCTCTTCAGGTCTGCCTGGTGGTGACGGACCTGCTCACCAGTCCGAGGTATGCCTGTGGCACTGGTGAGGTCACAAGCTAACCGGTTCCAAGCCTCTGCCTTGTACTCCGTCCCTTGGAACTGGCCCTGCAGGAGTCTTGACTCATGATGGTGGACAAGGAGCCAAACCATGTATTTAGACTCCTCGATACCCCAATGTTGCTCTTGGAAGCGTGAACCCTCTCCTGCACCTGCCATTCTGACTGCAAATGTGATCTACAGTCAGTTATGGTGAGTATTCCCACCTATGGGGCTTAAATATGCCGCATTTCCTGCACTTTTTGTGATTGGCTATTTTGTAAGATTCTCAGCTGACTGCAGACCTGCTTAGTAATGGTTAAACTACCATTCGTAAGTTTATGAATGTTAATAGTGGCTGCTTTCCCTATGTTGTCATGGCTTAGTGGTTCTGTACTTTGATTATAATACACAAGGTCCTGGGTTTGAACCTTGTCATTCTTTTATTTTAATACTGTCTAGACAGGCTAGGGGGTGTGGCTGTGTTTAAGCAACTTAGCTCTACTTTGCTCCATGGTGCCCTACGGTGCCCTGGTTGGCGCAGCGCGCAAGTCCACAGAAACACATTGCGCTGGGTAAAGCGCTTTTAAACTTTGGGCAACTCTATTGCACTGGGTAAAGTGCTATTAAACTATGGGCAACTCTGTTTAGCTGGGTAAAGCGTTATTAGACTATGGGCACCTCTGTTTAGCTGGGTAAAGTGCTATTAAACTATGGGCACCTGTGTTTAGCTGTGTAAAGTGTTGCTTAACAGCAGGCTATTATATATCTGGGCCCTTTAAAAATATTTAGTTTGTTCACTGATACATTGGCCATGTCACTGCTTTTAATAAAATTTTAATCATATATGTCTGGTATTATTTCAAGTACTGATTTAAAACATAAATAAGAAGGTGAGTGGTGGGATTCGAACCGTGAATGCCTTTTCTTTGTGCATACGCTCCACCATTATGCTATTGCAATTTGGTATAATTTGCATAAACATTCTTTCTTATGCTCTTCCATGTCAGAATTGCTAACTCTAGCTAAGCAATGGGCACACCCGCGCACACACACACACAAATACGGGCAGCTATATCGTGGATTTAAAAATATATATATATAATTATTTACTTTATATAAGTGTGATGGGGGTTTACAGTGTTAGGGAGTGTGGTGTTGGGTGCAAATACATTTCAGCGAACTCGCTCTTGTGTGTTGACATTATGCTTTTTAAAACCTTGCAGGGGTGTGCGCATTTAGACTGCTCGGCAGTCGGACACGCCCCCTGCTTTCCTACTCAGTCTTTGTAAGAGTTATGGTTGAGTCAGCGTGCCCTCATGAATATTCATGGAACACTGACGTCAAATTGTTCAACTGCAGCCTCCAAGTAAGACTTATTAAGTCTTACACAGAGGATTAGTGAATCCGGGGATGGATTTCATGTTGAGACAGTGGACAGTGCTGACTGGTAAGGAACATGCTTTTTTAAAGCTTTGTGGCAGAACAAAGTGTCTTAACACTTTTAAAGCTGTTTTTTAAAAGGACACTTTGTGTCTATTAGCTTTCTATTTGGCATCAATAAGTCCTGTACCATATTTCTAAGGCTTTGAGAGCTTGTAAAATACTTCATTCTCCTACACACTGTTTATGTAACTAGAACTACATGCAGCAGATAAAGCTTTATGCATAACAAACAACTGTGATCATGTCTTGCTGATCTTAACTTTACATTATATTCCCTTGACATGGATGCCAAGATTCACTTCCAGAGCATCAGTCTTAAGGCGAATTTCTTGGTGTAACAAGTCAGTTATGACTTCAGACTCGGTCATAATCTTCTGTTTTATTATCTGTTCAGGACTTCTTTAGAGAACAGAGGAATACAGCTTAGACAAATGAGTATGAATTGTGTAACAAGGTTTTTAATGAGTTATATACACACTTGTTTGTTTTATTTCCTTGTTTCATTAGTTTATCTTATGTGTCCTGTGGCAGTGATGGCCACCCATCAGATCATTCCCATTCATTCAAAGGAAGAGACTTCTTCCAGAAGCTGTATAAAGTTGCCTTTTGTGAAACATCCATGCTTGGGTGTCTTGTCAACAGATTAGAGGAAAGGCCACACCACTGAAATGCTTATCTGACCAAGGTACACTTTTAACATAAAAACAAAATGCCTTTCTTCCGTAATCTTTTTACTGGTTCTTATGTCCTCTTGTTGCATTAGACTGCATGACCCTGATTAGGAGAAACATGCAGAGATCTGAACAGTTGTGTCATTCAGCACTGACAACTATAAAGCAATTCAGCATGACATACATCAATGGTTTGTTGCAAATACTTTGTAGGCCAGACATAGATCATCTTACTGCAGTCTTTATGAGGCTTAGTACAGGGATAGGGCTTTGAAGTGATCTGCATAGAACATGTTGTTTATACCCTGTATTTGTTGTAGGGAACCTCTGTGGATGGTCCAGTTGTTGCAAATGTCTGGTCAGGTACATACCAGCGGGGGCATTGTACTAAATGATTGGTCTTTTCAGAGCAGAGTACAGTGGAACAATGATATCATTGGACCTAGATGCCACACCTTGCTTATAATTTGTGCAATATAGAATGATGTCCTTACTATCATTGGCATATGACGGTCAAAGTGTGTTCCCAAGTCCCTAAGCACTGGGCCTACTATTAGATGTATGTTATTAATGTGGTAGTTTTCAGAGATAGCTGTCTTCCCAAAGGATATTATTATACATTTCTTGGCATTCAGTTGTAGACCCTGGCTCTGGCACCATTTATTGGTCTGTGACAGATCTACTTGGAGGGTATTTGTGACTTCAGGAGATTTTATGACTGTGCTTAGTTTGCAATTGTCTGCAAACTTTGTCAGCAGTCACTCTTGATGTTGCCCATGACTACAAGAGAAATAGATACCAAAAAGGGATGGCCCCAGCACTGAGTTATGAGAAACTTGACCAGTGACTGGCCTCTTTGTAGAGGTAGTCTAACTTAGCCTATCTTCATGGGTTCTATCCTTCAGCCAGCTGACTATCCAGTGGGTTACATATGAGTTTATACCTCATTTCATGTATTTGTCTATAAAGCACAAGTGTGGTATTGTACACTTATTTACTTATTATTACTTATTACTAATAATTTTTATTATTAATATTACTTATTGTACACTTATTTACTTACTTATTGTTGGTATGTATTTTTATACATCTTGAAATAGTTTTGCTATACTCCTGATTATTGACACTGTATGACATTGTATTGCTACTTAATGTCTTGTAATAATCCCGTAACATTGCTGTTTCATGCTAATTTATAATGAAAATTGCTTAATATGTTGGAGCTTTTCTACCGGGCCTCTGCTGAAAAAGGGCTCTTCAGCTCAGTTGGACAATCCTGGTCAACAAATATAAAATAAATAACAAATAAATACATTGTGTTGAATGTTTTGCCTGGTCAAGATAGGCAGTATGCAACATTTTACCTTATCCATTGTTTTGGTAACCTTGAAGAAGTCCACCAGGCTGAGTATATATGACCTTCCCTTGACAAAATCAAACTGCATTGGATCAAGTTTCTGTATCTGAAGGTTTTTGATGTTATTGTTTATCATTTCTATCATAATTCTCTCCAAGACTTTGTATATGAGACCTTTTAGATTTATGGGTCTGTAGTTACCAGAGTCTGTAAATAGCTGGCCTCTGTGAAGAGGGATAACAGCTGCAGTTTTCCATTTGTTTGGCATGAAGCCTGTCTAGAGGCTATGCTTAAATAGTGAGTCTAGGTGTCCTGACAGGTTTTGTTTCTTACTATTAAGGAGGTATTCTGGGATATTGTCATTGACCAATGATGTAGTGCTCTTGGCCTTGAAGAAAGCATTGAGGACTTGTTCTTTAGTGATATTTGGAAGAGTTATAGGTTGAGATATTTCCTGAGGGGTGTCTGGTTTGGTAGAGGGGATAATATTGGAGCTAAATTTTCCAACTATTAAATTTTCCATATATTCCAGTTCAGTATAGGTAGCTTCATTTACAATTAGTTTAGCACATTGTTGTATGTTGCCTTTCATGTTACAGAGATGACTGAAGAATGCCTTGTGATTATCCTTAACCTGGGAGGCTATTTTTACATCAAATTTGCTTTGGTAGACTTAATTAGCCCCCTGAGTTGCTTCTTTAGATTGATGAGGGAGTTTGTACCTTGCTGGTTATTGCACTTCCTAACTTTGGAACAAGTAAACCAGGAAGGCAGAAAGACAAACTAAAACCAGGTATGTGTGGCACAGAGCACAGGTGTAACCAAAAATGCTCTAAAAAATGTAGTAAAATCCACTTGCTTTTATTGACACAAGATACAATAAAATGTATAAGATAAGAGTTTTTGTCTTCTAAAACTAGAAAACTTCATCAGATAAAAGCATTTGAAAAGACAGGTCTTTTTATAGTCCATTTTCAAAGTTACTAGAATAGTTAACCCCTCGCTGATTAAATCTGACCATAAACTAATCACTCTGGATATCCACATTCTGCCACCACCCCCAGTCAAGGAAACCACCTTGAAAAACATTTCAAAAGCAAACTTTGCATTACTTAAGACCAAGGTGGGAAGTTTCAAAACCCCCATGCTAAAGGATAACCCTGTCCAAGCTGCAAAATCCTTTACTAATGCACTCTATGGGCACCTACAAGAATGCATGGATTGTGCTATCCCAAACAAAACCAAAACTCACTCCTCCAATAAAATGAAAACAGTCTGGTGGACCCCTGTCATAAACAAGCTATACAACAGAAGGAAGAAATTAGTACAGAAATGAGTAAAATCCCAAGAAGTGAAGACATCCCTGATAAGTATCAGCAAGAAACTATGTTCCCTCATAAAATCATCCAAGGCTAGCTTCGAAAGAAAAATTGGCATGTACTCCAAAGATAACCACAAGGCATTCTTTAGCTATGTCAAGAATCTAAGTGGTAATTTTCAGACCTGCTCAGAGTTAGTGCAGAATGGCACAAAATACACTGAACCGACTGATATAGCCAACATCCTGGCAGACAGGTTCAGTGCAAACTTCACCCCCCCCTCACCCCTGAAAAGGCTCATAACTATACCAGAAGACTGTAGTGCCCCTGAAATCACAGACACTCAGGTCAAAACAGCCCTCTCGAAAGCCAGAAACACAGCATCAATGGAACCGGATGGTGTCCCAGGCTGTGTCCTACATGAGCTCAAAGATGAACTAACCCCTCACCTAAACACACTGTTTAAACTCAGCCTCTCCACAGGCTACATGCCCACAGAGTGGCACAGAGCAACGGTTATTCTGCTCCACAAAGGTGGAGCCACAACAGACCCCGGGAACTATCGCCCTATAAGCCTGACTAGCTTGATCTGCAAAGCTATGGAGTGCATCATCATGGATCTCATTAATAGAGACATTGGGAACCTCCAAACACTAAACCCTACCCAGTTCAGCTTCGTTAAGGACAGATCATGCCTCCAAAACCTGGTGTATTTCTTTGAGACAGTTACCAAGGCTATAGATGAGGTAAAGGTGGTTCACACAGCCTACCTAGTGCTAGCAAAGGCCTTCGACACCATTCCCCACTCAGGTATTAAAGACAAGCTCACCAGCCTGAACATAAACCCCTACGTCACAAGATGGGTTGCCAACTGGCTCACAGACAGAACCTGCATGGTAAGAGTTGCAGGAGCAAGGTCTGACTCTAAACTGGTTACAAGTGGCGTTCCCCAGGGCTCAGTCCTAGGACCCCTCCTGTTCAGCATATACTTCTCTGAGGTACAGGCAAGCACAGGAGGACTATGGCTGACCAAGATCACAGACAACTGCAAACTAGGGGCTATAATTGACTCTCCGGCTGACACAGACATCCTCCAAAAGGGTCTCACTGAGACAGATACCTGGTATCAAAACCATTTCCTCAAGCTAAATGCCAAAAAGTGCATAGTCATCCCCTTTGGAAAAAAGAAAGTACCCACAAACTACCACATAGGTGGTAGCCCCCTAAATGCAGAAGATGTAATAAGGGATCTGGGGACCCAAGTAGATAGTAGCCTCTCCTTTGATAATCGCATTGCCAATGTGGTTAGAAAATCCTTCTATGAGGCTCACCTAATCACAAAAGGGTTTGCATCCAGATTGAAAGATGTCATTGGGCTTCTCTACACATCACTCATCAGACCCATCATAGAGTACAATGCTCTATTTGGGATGTACCTTACAAGACACCTGCAACAACTGGAAAGACCACAGAAGTACATCACCAAGAGGATCACTGGCCTCAAGCAGATGCCCTATGCAGCTCGACTGAAAGAACTCCAGCTGTACTCGGTTGCATACCGCCTACTCAGAGGTGATCTCTGCCAGACATACAAGGCCATGTCCAACCCCTCAAGCCACATGCTCCAGGGATCTAAACCTCACCACAACAATAAATAAGATGTGCTGGAAGGATAGATTGCTGTCCTAGAGATTTTCCATGCTCTGGAACAAGATTCCAATCTACATTAGGCAGAGCTCCTCGCTAACCCTCTTTAAGAGAAACCTTGACGAGTGGATGGGAAACAGAAAGTTTACCCCAGGGATCACGTCAATGGCTCTGCTGGACAGAGGCACAGGGAACTAATCTAAGGGGGCGCAGAAAGCCAACACATTCCGGCTAGGCTTATAAATGCCTTCGGGCAGATAGCCTAGTACCTACCTATGAACCTATGAACCTATACCTGCTTAGCCAGCAGAATGGAGTGCACTGTTTTTTCAAATGAAGAGCTAGGGAGTTGGGATGCCGGTGTGGAGCACTATAAAATTCAGGTATGCCTCTGCCTGCATGTTTGTGATTTTTTATGATTCCTAGTTTGGAGTGGGGTAGTCACCCATGAATATGTTGTTGTGTTGAATGAACAGTATCTACAATACATTTAATATGTGTTATGGATTTCCTGGCTCAAAGGTCGGGGTGTATAGCTTGCAAGGAGATGGTATGGAACTTTGGTTATGATAATTTGGACATGGAGAATGTCAAGTGCATGCTGTTTAACCGGCCTTGAGGTGTGGTTGTTCTGGATGTAAATTGAGACACCCCACCTTTTATTCCTTCTTCTGCAGTAGCTGGTCCAAACATGTTGAAGACATTAAAGCCCTGCACTGCCAGGGTGATCTCCATGGGTTTAAAACCATGTTTCAGTAACTGCACATATTTCTACATTCTCCAAGGTGAGGAGAGCTTGCAAAGGGTAGAGTTTTTTTGTTTAAACTCCTGGCATTGAGCAGTAACACCTTTAGATTTTCTTGTGTTGGTTTTGCTATCTTGGAAGGTCTATGAGGTTTTCAATGCCTAAAAATGGCACTATGGGGGTGGACAAGATTTTTACTGATATTCAAAAGCCTAGAGGGGACAGGTAGAGATCATCCCTGGCTAAGCAGCATGGCCTTTCAACTATATCCTCCCAGGCTGACAAATATTGTAACCCTTTTGAATGATACTAAGAACTAACCCAGTTATTAAGGTCAATTTTCTTTTGTTCATATTGTGGCATCATCCTGGGAGAAACTATAATGCTGCTCAGTGCTAGGATCATACCCTCCTGAGACCCATAGTCATGTAGTTGTATCATGTCTGTCTTCTTATAATCCAGGGAGGTACATCTCAGCTCATTTGCACCCACATCGACTATGACTGAGTCATACTGGTACTTATGTTTCAATGACCTGAGTCATGATAGACAACTGACCATGACTCTCTCCTTACTCAGTATGGGGATAAGGACATCTGTGTGATTCACAGTAAAGTCTTCTATGATCAAAATATTGGGATAAGTAGTGGTTTGTCTTATGGGCTTAGAAGATGAGATGAGGTGGGATGTGGCTGCCTGCATCATGGTTAATGTTTTGCTTTTGAGGTCGCTGAGGATACTTACTGTAAAAGAATGACTGGGAGGCCTTTGGAGGTAGGAATATTATATTTAAGAGCCAAAGCATTAGGAGGCTTATGTGTCTGGTCCATCCTATGTCTGGTGTGTGTAGTGTGTGTGTTTCTGTCAGCCTGTTTATTATTATAAGTGTTTGTATGTGAGAGCCTTGCCTCCAATGACTTTGTGTAAGTACGTCTCTTACATACCTTATTAGTTTGTTTAAGAATTAGATGGTTGTCAGTAAACATGAGGCAATTGTTACATTGCCTTGGGATGCCCATAGCCCTCAATTTGGCTGCAGAGATAGGAAAGTCATATCCATGGTTACAGATCCTTATTACATGATCTTACAAGGGGAGAGTACAAGGGGGTGGGGGGTTACACATGGCTAGTTTGAGTTAGAATTAAGACTAAGACTAAACCCATGAGGTTGTGCTCCTGAATGTGCAAACTATTTACTATATGTGCCACTAAGGAAATTTCAAGGGTAGATTTATAGGGAAGTTTCAGTTCTAAGTGTCTGCATTGGTAAAAGGCACTAAAGACCACTGCTTTTTAATCCCAAGCCTCGTGCAAGCACAACACCTTTATGCAGACTGAGAAAATCTATAAACAACCAAAATAGTCCTCTGGCCAAACATAATATGCATAATCTAAGGGTTTCCCCAGTGATGTTCAGCACAGAATGAGACAAAACTTCTCTCCACAGCAAGAAGAGTGCAGACCTATCCCTTCTAATTTTAAATAACTGAAAGTGCCTAAAAGGACAGTGAATAATCAATTTAAACAGTAATCTAAGCTGAAAGTGCAGGAAATAATCAACTTACATAGTAATGCAAGCAGCAAACAGTTAAAATAGGCAGGAATGAGGAATTCAACAGTTTAAACGCAGTTACAAAAACTTCTGTACGCCAGAATGATTTAAGGTGCACTTTGTTCCTTTTCTCACCCGGAACAAAAGAGTAGCGCTAGTCACAAACTGGTTTCTGAGAAGTACTAACCCAGGCTCTACTGTCCATACAACTGATGCAGAAATGTTACTGACAGCCATTATGCTCATTGCAAGTTCCATCGCAGCTTTACAAAGTGTGTGTGTGTGTGTGTGTGTGTGTGTGTGTGTGTGTGTGTGTGAGTGTGGGCAAGCAAGGCGTCTGTGTGTGTGTGTGTGTGTGTGTGTGTGTGTGTGTGTGTGTGTGTGTGTGTGTGTGTGTGTGTGTGTTGGCAAGTGCACTGTACTCACAAACCAACACCCATGCAGAGACCATATCCACTACATGACTCCCATATTGTCCCCATGCAGACAGACAAAGTTGTGAATATGTACACATTCAGCCACATTCACGTTCCTACAGACATGCATGCAGACACCCATAGCTTCAATGTATCTATCTGTCCCATGACTAGTCCCATAGGACTGAGTGGCTGACTGCCTTCAAAAGATGACTTTCAGTTTTTTTTTTCTTAATAAAAAAAAAAAAAAAACCTTTGCGCAGTGATTCCCTAAATTTTATGATAATTAGATGTCCAGATGTTTGGCTAGATATATACACTTTTCAAGGGCCTTAGTAGCCATTTTCATCCTTTGCATGTTGAAAGGTATGCCTGTGCAGCAGAGGGTAATGTTGTAATGTGGCTGTTACTAGTCTAGTTGATGCAGAGTTTACAGTCATGTGACTAGCACAGATTATATTATGTTGCTAACTGCCCAAAATAGTGACTCATGTATAGATCATATTATTTTTGTGTATGTTTAAATCAAATACATCAAAAGTACTATTATCATGAATGGCACATCCATATTAGACAAATGTTGCTTTGTATGACCATCCAACAGGCATTGTCTGCATATGACTTTATGTAGTTGCTTACACGTTTAGCAACTTATGCTACTTATAATCTTCATTTACATCTCTTTATGGCATCTTATTGTGCTCCATGGTGAGCCATCACCTATGTCTTTCAACCCATTTTTCTGACCTTCCTCTATATTCCATTGTAATCACATGCCAGGAAGTTCAACACATCCTTATCTACCATTTATTGGTATGCGTTCAGTCACATGAACTTACGCATCAGGGTGACAGGCACTTCACCAATTTGTAAGTTTAACTTCGAATACCATTGTGTGTTACTGGGGATGGAGGAATGCACTGATCATTGAATGATTAATTGATTCAGTGACTGATTCATTCATTCATTCATTCATTCATTCATTCATTCATTCATTCATTCATTCATCAATTCATTAATTCATTCTTTTAATTTTTACTGCATGTATTTCTATGTGTTTTTTATTAATATTATTATGCATCAAGTTTTTCTCTTGAGGTATATTTGTTGATATCAATGTCTTGAACACATAATGATTTGAGACCTGTTGAATATCCTGTATTTTCTGATCAGATAGCTGGACTCAGTCAAGAAAACTTTTCTTTCAGTTGCAACAGCATTACAGATAATAAAAATGGTAATATCTGAATAATTCAATATATGATCACAAAATAGTAAAATCTACCCAAGGACAAAAATGTAGCCTGGAGTCTACATCCTACCTAAGGGACAGTGGTAGTAATACATGGATATAAAATATAAGAGAGAATGGAAAATCACTATAAGAAGACCCGTCACAAAATGTAATAACTAATTGTAAAGATAACAGTAGTAAATCACATAATTACAAAAAAAATCATAGCAGAAATTATCAATCAGAGGAAAAATGCATCAGTATGTGCAAAGTGGATAAAAAGTTCTGATCAGAAGCCCATGTTTGGATAGAGCATGTCTGCTAGTATGAATTTAGCTCTCTAGAGTACAGGCTGAAAATGACAAGTTACACCGTTACAACTTTTGCATAAATCAAGATATTTCAAATGCTACCAAATTGCTATACAGAAGGCCAGTGAAATAAGGCAGGTTCTAAGAGTGGTGAAAGTGCAGTCTATAGCTTGGAGACCTGAAATGAACATTCACTGCTGTCACTGTGAAGTGAACGATGAGGGACAGCTGTTGTGGGAAAACTTGTAGAAGTGAAGTGATTTAGTAGTGGGCCACTTGTCATACATAAATTACATAAATATAATAAATACATACATTTTGTCAGTAATTAAACTTGAGGAACTTGATAACATGACTGGAGTAGTATGATTACCTACAACAAGATCACAAAGTGATGTTCCCTTTCAGAGGATTGAACCATAACCCTGGCAATTTTGTTTATCATGAGTTTGCTCTCTGATTGTATTGGTTTGAGAGTTCCCTGTGAAGGGGAATAGCATGTTATAAGGCAGGCAATGGTACTCCCTTATCCAAAGGTAATTATATACCTCAGTAGTAAGGTACACACCCACCCTGTAGCAGGAATCTATCATGGCAGACATTATTATGACAATCATAGCTCCAGGTAATAGTCTGTATTACCTGTGAGAGGCTCAAAATATATACTATAGGCATCAGTAGTTTCACAGTCTAGCCCAGTAACCTTGTTACTAACATGTCAGACTTGACTATGGCTAGTGGGTCACTCTAAAACTTAATGAAAATAACAATTACCAGGTCCAAGAAATGAATACAACCCACAACTGGAAAGTAATACATTTTAATGGTTGAGTACTTTCATCAAGCATGTATCACTGACTTCTTCAGAACACATGCTTGACAAAAGCGCTTAACCATTAAAATTTATTACTGTCTGGTTGCGAGTTGTTTTCATTTCTTGGACATGGTATTTATTTTCATTGTGGTTTTTCACTGTGGTTCCTGGTATCACTCTAAATCTTATCGTAAGAGGGCTTGTGATTTGCAGCTCATGAAGGATGCCTAAACGCAGGTTACTTTTTGATCAGATATCAGTATATTGAACATTCCCAGGGTCTTTTAAGGATGACACAGTCAGCATTACACAAGCCTGTCATGTATGTAGGTAAAACCCTTACTGTTCACATTAGTCATTATCCAAGCTCTTGGAATGATTTTGACTGCAGTAATGATACAGTCTGTTGTATTCTGCTCCCATAGGCTGGCCTGCCTGAGGAGTTCAGGGAATCTTTCTATTCCTCCATATGGGGCAGCATCCATGTAAGGCATGCATCCTGTAGTTGCCATGCAAATGACTTTGATATACCTAGCATTCCAACTATAGGCTACTGGAAAGTATATGGAGAAGATTTAGAGGGCTGCAGCAGTACTGCTGAGTGGCAGAATGACCCAGGTTCCATCCTGACTAGCCTAAAGTCTGTATATCTAGGATGGAAGTCAGTAATAGTTACTGAAGAGTTGTTTTGCCCACTACTGACCGAGAAAATATTGATGCAGCAATGCATTTTTAGCTAGTCATGTGGAGTTTGCATCCTCTGCCCTTATGCTCTTCATCTCTATTTATTTTGGAGTTTATCAGTTGCTAAATAATTAATTTTTGTTTGTTTGTAAACTGGGCAATAACCCAACCTTTAGCACACACTGCCATAAAACATAAATAATATATAAAAAAAAAATTTCACGTCTTGCTTGATTTTGCATACCATAAAACTAAATATAGCCTGCATTTTATAATACTACACCTGACATCATTTTACAGTGTCCCTAAATAAGGCAAGAGAACTAGGCCTTTGGATCTTGCTTTCACCTGCTTTTTGATTAGCTACCTCTCTGATACATAGCCTGTGTAGAGAATATTACTTAAAAACTGTATTATAACATTTTTGTTTCTGTTATATGAATCATTCAAGATCTATATAGACATTTGTTGATTTTTTTTTGTTTTACTCTCTGGGCCCTGAAGTAATTCAAGTTTATTTCCTAGAATAAACCCAGTGCTAATCCACTGGGGCAAGAAGACAGAGAGAAATCAAGCGAGAGAAGGAGAATTAAGTTTTATATATATATATATATATATATATATATATATATATATATATATATATATATATATATTATATATATAAACTGGCTTGCAATGTTCTCTGTTTTCTGCATTGCTTTATAGAAACTTTATTCTTGTAGTTCTGGTATTCATTATCATTCCACTATGGTTAGCTAACCTGCATTGCTTAGCTTTGTCTAGGTTGTCATATGTTCACATTAATATGTTTTATGAATCTCAGCCATAATATTGGATGATTAAACGTTGCTATGCTATTGTTTGCTGCTTTAGATTGAACTGCACTACATTTCACATTTTTTATGAATTCCAGCCACTGAGTCAACAGTTTGAACTGACATCAAGATTTTGTTGAAGTCAGACATATACCAAACTCTGTTTTCCAGATTTAGAACGTCAGAAATTTAAGAAGCAAAAGGTCAGGAAATGACAAAGTATAAATGGTTACAGACTCAAAAAATATCAATTAAAAATTACCTGTTGTCATTGTTACTACAAATAAATCCTGAAGTTATTGTATTGAATAAGGCCCCCACACACTAATTTTATACAGCAGTTTCACTATATATTTCACATTGAAGAGCTTGAAATGTTTTTTTTCCTGACATAATTTTAAAATGTGACTGTTCAAAAACAAAATCAGAGGTTCATCCTGCACAACTTGAAGTGACATTGGTGGAAATGGCTTTCAGGCAAGTAACTAAGCTCAACAGATTTTTATAATGGCTTGCAAAATAAAATCTTCAATGTTTCAGGTCTTTTTGCACTCTGCCTTCAAATATTCCATGCACTTCAAAAGACCTATATCATTCTCAGAAATTATGAAGAAGAGTCTGATGCAATGGGGTAGAGAATGAAGGAGTGGGTTAGCAGGAAGAAGTTAATACTAATAAAGAATCTGATATTGCCAGGAAAAGACTGGGAATTTCCAAGCTCTGTAATAGTAAAGGAGCATGACCTGGCAGATACCTTGTTCAAGGATAAATGCAGAACTGTATTGGAAAGGAAAGAACTTGGGTTGTGGTCTTGACTAGAGCATGTCTATCTTAGTTACTATACAGTTACCCTATATTGACCATGCTACCATATGGGTTAAATCGAAAAGTAAGGGTAAGAATGCCAAGCCAGAGAAAATGGCTTGGGGGAATTTAGGAGAGTGGATTAAATGTGAAAAGAAGAGAGCCAAAGTTGAGCATGGAGACGGTGAGCAAACGGTTGCAGTGAGCAAGCAATGGAAAATGGTCATGGATGGAGTAGTCAGAGATGTGGAGAAAGGTGTGATCATGAAAAAGGTAAAAAGAGGAGAGAATTGCTAAGGCTACATTGCAATGTAAAGTCACTTGTTTGGGCAAACAACAGGGACCACATGAAAGTGAAAGAAAAGCTAGGGAGTCGGATGATGAATAGTACAAAGAGGTTCACAGAAGGGCAGCAAAGAAAGTGATGGCAGGTAAGATAACACCTGAAGGTGAGATAATGACATGAAATAGCACCTTTTAAGCTACGTAGCAGAGAGGAGAACAAGGAGGAAAGAATGGACCTGGACGATCAATGACAAGAGAGTGCGTGAAAAAGCAAAGGCATGGGGTGAATAGTTTGTTGCAATCTTTATAAAGGAAAGCAAAGGATGGTGCACTGCTGGAATGAAGGAATGACAGAATAAAGAAAATGATAGGCAGGAACCAGGAGAGATAAGAAGGAAGTAGAGAGTAATATGGTTACTCTTAGGAAGAATTATGCGCAAAGACTAGATTTCATCATTCCAGTGTCCTCAGAATCTGGGCGATGTACTATCAGTCACCACCAGTGGAGATGTTTCAGATCACCAGCTCATACAAAAGAGCTAGATGACTGGAAAACAGCAAGGATGTTTTTTCTAATGCAAGCAGGTGGGACAGAATGTAAGTACACAAAACTATAGCCCTGGTAGACTAACAGCAATATCAAGAAGAGTCATGGAGGAAAATCATGAGGAGAAATCTGGTAGCATTTCTGGAGGACAACGATTTCCAGAGCAGTACTAAAAAGCTTGTTCATGGACAGAATGAGTTGTCTGTGAAATCATATTCAGTTTCACAGATAGATTCCATGTTAAAATGAGAGGGGAGTACCAGCAGGCATACATGTTCTGCTTCAATTTTAGCAAGGACTTGAACTTGATCCCACTCAGCACAATGATAGGAAAACAGGAGGGGCTGTGGGAAGGGCCATGAGTGAAGAACTTGATTGAAAGTTGAAAAGGATAGAGAGGGCTGCAGTAAATGAGTAGATATCAGACATCAACTAACAGTGGGCTACATAGTAGAATACACTGTGTACAGTACTCTTCAGTCTAATTGCCTTAGACATATCTGAGAAAGTAGAGAAATGCTGAGTCTGTCAGGTGATAACACAAACATAGATGCAGTAATTCAGGATTGAGAAAAGAGTCTAGAAAAGGATTTAAAATTGCTAATCAAGGTGGCAGAAAGTTTGCAGATGAGCTTGACTTCAAACAAAAGTCAAAAGCAGCTCTTGGAACACAAGACCTCTGTGCTGTAAAGTATTAGTGGGGGGACTGATCCCAAAAGCACAGAAAGGGGATCTACAAGCATTGATCACACTGAAGTGCAGGACAAAGAGTAGATAGATAAGGCAATGAGAGGAGCAAACAAAATGCAGTGGTGCATCCTTGGGGGTACAGCTCAGAGTTAAAGAGGTAGAGTTCCCCCCTCTACTGGATCCTGTTCAAATCATACATTGATTAATGAATGTAGTTCTGCAAACTATACAAAGAAAGGGGCATCAGACTGCTGAAAGCAATTCACAGGCAGGTAAACAGAAAGAACCACAAGATGGAGGTGAAAGAATATTCCCAGTATTAGAAGCATTAGAATCCTTCTTGCATGAGGCTAGAGCAGACAGGGACAGGGTATTTTTCCAGAAGACCCCATAAGGGAGATGTAAAGGAATCATTCCTAATAGGTAAATGGGGCACAGGCAGCAGATTATAGGGACTAACTGCTGCCTGGACATTGGAAAGTTTTTCTTCACAGAGCTGATTGCAGTGTACTGCTATGGAACAGACTACTGAAATTGCAGATGTAAATAGAATCCACAGAGGTATTAAACAGAGCATGAAACATGACAAAAATGGTAAGAGAGAGGGTAGGAATGTAAGGGATGTGGGATAATAAATTAACTTAAGGGGGAGATTACATAGGCTTACTGTCTACTTCTGATGTCAAACAAACCTAAGGTGGCTTAATTGTAATCTTTTCCAGTGAAGTCACTGTACAATTTCTATGGCAGGAATCTATTGCTCACACATATGCATTTAGTGATTTTGTCCGCAGATCATCCCTTATAGTTAGACTTCCAGGGCCAAAATTGTTGCATTTCTGAATGAAAAGGCAGACAGTGCAGACTGCTATTACAGTCATTATTAAATGCTATAAGAATATATATTTTATCCATGCCATACACTTGTTAACTAAGTGCCAGTAAAAAAAGTGTGAACATTTATTTTCTTATTCCAAGTTTATGTTACTGAACGTCATAGTTGAGCTACAGCTTATCTTAGTAATGTAAAATTGTACTGCAATATCTCAGTGTGTGCAAATTATATTGGCCTTGGCATATACAACTGTAAACAATGTATATGTAAAGTGTAGTACCTATGTGTATGCAACCACAACGCTTGTCGAGTCTACAACTGTTAATTAACATGGTAAGCTGTGCATGTAAATTGTAGGACAATACAAAGTTAAATGTAAACTGTTTTGCCTGTGGCAATTTTCTCACCAGTGCTCTGAAGAAAAGGGTCTATTGGACCAAATAGATGATACCAGTCAATACAAGGAAATAAATTAATTCATAAATGCTTACATACATGCATATATACATAAATATATACATATTTACATAAATAAGTCAAGAAAACTACCTCTGGGCAAGATGACAGTCTATCTCAGGGCACAGACAAACACACACACACACACACACACACACACACACACACACACACACACACACACACACACACACACACACACACACACAAAATCAAACTTGGAACACACACCCATAGGTAATTTGGATGATCACTAATGCTTTAAATTAGGAAGAAACCTGACCATGCAGCAAAAATCCATGTGGACAAAGGGAGGAAATGAATATTCCACAAAGAATGCACTCCAACCAACTGATGAACCCAAAAGCAAAAAACAGTGAGACAGCAAACGGCAATGAGAAAGCAATGTTAATGACTCCCCTTATACCAATCCAGTTACAGACTTGCAAGCCAAAAGTTTAATTACAGCTTCAGATGTTTATCATATTGATCACTGCTGTGGTAGCCTTAACTATATGGATTATATCCTGCCAAGGATATAATAGCCAACCAGCTTCCAAAGCTTTGGGGTACCTTACATGCACCGAAACTGTCCCATAGCTTGAGCTGAGATGATTAAAAGACAAGTTTTGCTGTGAAATCCTTCAGAATTTTACTCCCACCTAAGAACACTCTCTCGAGGCTTTTGAGGATCAACGGTCAGCTTGCATTTTCATTTGCTGGAAAAAAACGTCCATTTTCTTAATTCTATCAAAGTTTTATTACTTTTCTCTTCAGGAAAGTTATTTTAAAGCTAGGATAGTTTTAAAAGACTGCATTGAGACTGCAATGTACTTTTAAAAGGAGCACTTTTTTTTCTGAGAGTTTAAAAGTAGTGTAAACTATTTGAAAACATATTTTCTCTGGAAAAAATGTTGTTACTTTTTCCTTTTGTGGGGCTGGCATGTTTTTTTAAATGTATTTTACTGTATTTTTTTGTCTGTCAGGAAACATAACTTTTGTGGACTTGCAGTGCTTACTGTCATTTGTTGTTTGTCTTCACTGGGAAAGTGGCACCATTTTCAGCTTGTCCAAAGAACAGACTTCCAGTCCCATGATTAGTCTTTCTTCCAACCACAAAAAGATAAAAACAAAATTTGCCACTAGAGCAGTCTAGCAACTTGCCTCAGCTTCAGGTGAGTGACTCTGCTGTGGCTATTTGTTGCACCTCAGACCACTTATCCTTTACCCCAGATCCCACTAGTGTAGCACCTACAGTCATTATGAACTGGGCATTAGCTGGGTCTATATCACATAGTCAAAGTTACATAACTTTGAACACCTAATGGTCAAATCATTACGTTCGAAGTTACATAACTTTGACTACCTAAAATAAAACACAACGGACAACAAAATAAACTGTTATAAGCAGGGTGGGACGGCCCCCCTGCACCCCCCATGTGAGGGGCTGTGCCCCCCACACCTCCCACTACTTAAATATACCAACTCCAAGATCGCACCACATTGAAGTGAATGGAAACCTCCGCCTATGGAGATTTCCATTCACAAGCTCGAACTTTTACAAATTCGAACATATGGTCTCGACCATATGTGCTTCAAACTTGTAAAAGTTTGATGAAGTGATAGGAACCCACTTTAGCCACATCCTTTGAAGCTGTTAGGGTCCAATTAGTGGGCAAGAGAGAACAACTCTTGTTGGTCTTAGGAGATGGAACAAGGAATGCTGTGCCTATCCCTGGGGAAGCAGCTGCTGCATTTGGTAACACAGATGGCCCCACGTTTCCTGTCAAAAAAAAACAGAAAGCAAAACAAGTATCCACTGTTCAATTTCTTTGAATAGGAGCATTTTACTAGATCTGGATCATGGTTTAATTCAGGCCATTGCTCCTTCTTGTAAAGTAGCTTCTGGTAACAAAAACAGGAATTCCTCTTTTTCTGATCAGATTCAAGATTCTGAATCTAAACAGATTGATGCAGGGATGGATACAGTGTTTTTAACTCAGATTTCTGATTCACATTCAGAGGATAACATAGTGTCTGATTCTCCTTGTGTGGTTTTCTCTTCCTCTAAAACTATTGCTAGAATGTGCCCCTGTTTTTAGAGGGTGAACAGTAAGTTTTCTCAGTTCCTTAGAAAATACTATGAGTTTTTACAGAAGGATTTTTTAGAACCAGCACCCATTCATTATATTCTGTATTTATTAGAAGGTGTGTGTGTGTGTGTGTGTGTGTGTGTGTGTGTGTGTGTGTGTGTGTGTGTGTGTGTGTGTGTGTGTGTGTGTGTGTGTGTGTTAATGCCTGCAATTTTCCTGATAGTCAGCCAGCTGTCCCTAAAAAGGCAAAATAGGATGTATAAAGTTCCTCAGTCATTTAAATTGCATTCACTTTTCCTAAACCTGACCCAGCAGCAATATATTTAGTTGATCCCACTGCTGTTAAGCACTTAATTAAATCCAATCCTAGTGTTTCTGATCAGGATTGGAAAATTTAACTTTGATTTTCATAATTTGAGGTGTCAGGCACATATGTTAAAGTTTATTCTTGTAAATTGTGAAATTATGAGGAATGATTTATCTGCATTTGCTTCTTAGCAGGAAAATCTGCTTTAAATAAGTTAGTTTGTTCTATTGCAAAAGTCGATACTCATTGTTTGCACTGTATGTATGACTCTGTTGATACTTTTTCCAGAGCTATAGCCTGTGGTGCTGTTTTACGGAGGTTTGCACAACTGCATTTTCAGAAATTCCCAGATGTTACAAATGAAAGTATAACAGCTCCCCTGGACAGAGATTTAGTGTTTGGCTAATCCACTGCAGAGATGATAAAAAGTGTGATGAAAGAGGTAATTTGATCTAGTCAATCTCTAAAAATTTCAGCTCTTCTTTTCCAAATTATCCAAGGGATTTTCTTTATCCTCAACCATGCTTGGCCAAAATAAAAAAAAAAAATGATCAATGCAAGTTAGGTAAACAGACATTTAAGAAGAAAAAGCGATGGAAGAAGTCTTGAACCTTCACAATGAAGGGCAGTCCAACAAGTCCACACGATCATTTAAGAGACCTTGTAACTCCCTTCCACCTTGGCCCCACTTTTTTTTCCAGAAAGTCTAAAACTCCATTTGTTTTTTCTTTGGCAACTTATTGTTTCAGACAAGTGGGTCCTGAAAATTCATTCAAGGTTACAGGTGGCAGTGGGAGGAAATTCCTCCTTTCTAGGGGTCATTCTTCTTCTTCCAAATCAGACTTTGTTGCCTTCTGCTCTTCATCACGTGTCCCAAGGAGTGATAGAACCAGTTCATCCTTCCAAGGTGGGAAAAGGTTTTATTCAAGGATGTTGCTTTGCCACAGGATGAAAGAAGATATGGGGAGACCAGTTCTGGATGTTTCTGCTTGTGATAGTGCCCAAATTCCTTCAGGTTTCCTGGTAACACTAGGCTTAAAAGATGCTTTTCATCACATCCCTATTTATCCAGACTTCAGACATTTCTTAAAGTTTCTTAATGTTTTGTGTGTCTGGATTACATTGTTAGCTCTCATCCTTACCAATGGGAATATCTGCTGCACCAACAGTGTTCACAAAGTGTCTTTCCCCAGCGGCTACAGGCCATCCACTTTTTTTCCATATTTAGACAGCTTGCTTATCCTTGTAGAGTATTTTTCATAGTTTCAGAAGTCTCTTCCTTGGAAGCGACATCTCTTACACAAGCTATTTCAAGAGAACATTCAAAAGTTTTTTTTGACTCCCTCATATGGGATTAAATCGTGCTCCGGGTTGTCAAATATACACTTCCCTTCAAAGAGCTTTTCTTCCACAGAAAAAATATATCTTTATTTAGATCTGTTTTTAAGGTTTTCCACTCAGACTTCAGTCACTACAATGGAATACCTCAGGATTTTGGGTGTAATGACATCTATGATTGTCATGATACTCCCAGTAAAACTCAGCATGAGAAAGATATAGTGGAATCACAGTGAATGGTGCAGTGGTAGTGTTGTTACCTTACAGCAAAAAGTTCTCTGGTTCGATTCTTGGCTAGAGTTCCTTCTGTATGGAGTCTGCATGTCCTCCCTGTATTTGTGTGGGTTTCCTCCTTTGTTGCAAAGACATGCATCTGGGAACTTTTCTCCCCAGGCTTCTGCTGAAAATTGGCTTCATTCCAAGTCGGACTTTGCCAGTAAACAAATGTGAAATATAAAAATAAATCTCAAATATCTTTCTTCTCAGGATTAACACCCTTTATCTTTTCAAATCCCAGTGCTGAGGTTTGTCAGAAAAGAGATCTTTTGGTGAAAACTAAAAATATCCTTTAATCCAGCTGTCCCTTCTCCCTCCCTGCTCCAAATCAGCCAACCACCACAGACGCTTTGGACTTTCCTTGGGGAACCAGCAATTTCAGGAGGGATAAAAGTGCAGGGGTTCTGGGACAACAAAGACACATGCAAGCACATAACTATCTAGGAGACCCTTGGCCTGATCAAGGCAGTCAACTGTGTGAGCTATATTTCATCCTCGGGACCTCTTCAAGTGGTTATAGACAATACCATACCCATGTGGTACATCAAGAAGCAAGGGGGAACCACGCCATACCCCTTTGTGGACCTGCCATGTTAGCTTGACATACAGCTTCACAGTACAATTTTACTCTGCAGGCATCCTAGATTCTGTCAGAGCAAAAGTTTGTGGCAGACAAAGTGAACAGCACAGGGCAGACCCTCACAAATGAAACTACATCAGGGTTTTTTCCATGATTTGATCCATCTGTGGGGAGTTCCTCAAGCAGACCATTTTGCTAGTGTTTAAACAATCAACTGGCAAGATTCTGTTCCAGTTCTCTATGCAACAAGGCCTGGAAGATATATGTCTTTTCTTTTCTTTGGACAGGAATGTTCCTGTATGCTTTTCTGTCCTTTCCACTAACAACCAGGGTACTTCTGAAGATTCAAAAGGAATCCTCAAGATCATTGAAGTGACTCCCTTCTGGTCTAGTCAGTTGTGGTTCTCCCTTCTTTTGAAATAGCAAGGGGAAATTACCACAAGCTTCCTCACAGACTAGATCTACTCACCAACAACAAGGATGTTTGATGCACTATATCAGCAATTGACAACCTGTGTCAAAACAGACTATTTCAAAATGGCTGTCTAAGGTTATTACTTTTTATTATACTCACCATAACAAATCTATTCCAAGTAAGTTCAAGGCCCAGTCTACCAGGGCCTCGGCTTCATCTATGACTTTTTGCCCTGAACCTGTCCATCTGTTACATCCTTGTCAGGATATAACCCATATTGCTAAGGCTACTGTAGCAGTGATCATTTAGTACCATTGTGATGGTAAGATCAACTTACACAACTGTACTTTCTCTGCGCTTTGAACTCCGGTTAGTAATTTCTTCAAAGCCTTCAAATGGTACATTTGAAAATATTGCAATTCAATTTGTAGCATGCCTTTCAGTTTTTACATTTTTATTTACAGTTCAATCTGAAGAAAGAGGTAATACCAGACAAAAACAAACTTAGCTAAAAAATCATCTAAGACCCATTGAAATGCCCCTGTCAAACAGATGTATTTCTTTCAGTCATGGAGTGACCTTTATATCTTGCATCCTTCTTAAATAGGCTGTAACAAAATGTTGAATGAGTTTGGACTAATAGGCTGAGTTACTGGCAATCAGTGTAATAAAACAGCTGTTCCACAATCATTTTTGCCACCACACTTTGATGGCCACTGACAGAGCAGCATGCATACT